>NC_140582.1:363396779-363467779 GCF_964204655.1 Triturus cristatus
TCTCTCAGAGCACGTCTCATGGACGGTTAGGAGGTTAAAATTGATTGACTAAAGCACTTTAGTGCATTGATGTGGACACTAGCACCAAAATGCTTTACCTTAGATATTCACTGAAAAAAACACAGGTTTCAGGGACGTTATAGTTAGGCTGACATTTCATTTGTACAAAACCAGAGAAATTCCACTGTTATAGTTAGTTGAGCTATCTATAACTCGCGCCCTGCAATGCACTGCTGATGACGTCACATATTACTCTTAGCAAAACATGTTACCTCTGTCACCATAAATCAGCTTTTCAACTTTTTGAAGTAGATTTTTATTTTCCACTAACTGCGTGTACTATACAAATACTGCATTTCATATTCTTACATCAAGACCTGTTGATTCTGTGCAACTGTTACTAAAACAAAAACAAGATTGTTTCTGAAAACTTAACAATAATCAAATAACAAATAAGCACAACATCATATACTTTGACAATCTTCACATAAAAGACAACAACAATTCTGTATAATGGATACAAAGAATCTCCTTATACTAATTTAGACAACTATGTGTAGAATGTTGTACATATAGGGAAAGTCCTACGTTGTTCACATAGAGTTCCAGGGACTCCTATTCTTCTGGTACTCACAAGATGATAATCTATTGGAGCGCCAAAGGGAGGTAGCCTACAGGCTTTAGGAAACCGGGTTTGCGACACTATTTTGAATTCTTTTCAAGTATTGTCGAAGACTTGACGTCGTTCTGTTTCCTTAATTCTTTAAGGCTTGCCTCATCAAAGAACCAACGCGTTTCGACCTTCAGCGTGGCACTTATCAGGGTGGACAGGTGTTATACAGAGGACTGGAGGTATCTAATTGTATAAAGAAGACCATTTTACTTATTCAGAATTGTGGGAAATTTTACAAAATATGATGACTCGTTAAATTCAAAGGTATTCCTACGTACCACAGGCATATTTGAAGATGTAAGGTTCCTGATTCTTGTATCTCCAAGTGGAAATCTTTTAAACTAGAGCAAAGGAGAGCATCTGGTCAATATTGTTGTAGCCTAACCGACACGTAGAATGCTATATTTTGTTTAGAAAAACAGAAACCAATAAGGGGGGGGTATTTTTTAAAAAAAAATATCCTCAACGACATTATAGAATAGAAAAATAGCGGGCGAGTGGGTATTGTTTATTTGTGGCTACATGTGCTCCGACCGGTCCTCTCTTCACGAGTGATTTAAAAGGTGGCACTGATGGTGTTGGGGCAGTAACGGTGCATCATGCCTCCTTCCTAGTGACGGGGTAGGTGTGAGAGTACCGAGGGATTGTGCAAGCCTAACCCCCAACTTGAATTTCCTTGGTAGTACAAGGTCTGGTAATATTTAAAGAGCGCCCACATGTAAGGAATTCTCGGTCAGGTGTATCCGAGTAAAACATGTGACCCCGGTGCACGAAAACGTGTCTCAAAATTTTCGGATCTTACCTAGCTCAACCGGAGTGCGAGCATTCGTGTTCTTTAGCGGCTCGCTTACATCAAAAATGGCCTTACACAAATTGATTGTGTTACGTCTCGGGATTATGTTCCGGGGCAATGGGTCATGCAGTCTGCTTCAGCAGCTCAACTCCAACACTCTTCTTCGCATGCAGCGTACTCGCATTCGTACGAGAAGTGAACTGCCTATTTCCGGGTCTTACGTCTAGTGACGGGACAGGGGGCGTGTAAGAGGCGTGTCTCATCAGCTGAGAGGCACTTTCGTAACCATACTGCCGCGACTTTGATGTACGAAAACTTTATTAAGGCAGCTGTGAGGCACTCTCGTAACCGTACTTCCTCGGCTCTGCTGCAAAAAACTTTATTAAAACCGATTGTGTGTGCCAGGAGCTTCTAGCCTTATCTCGAGCTGGCGCGAACCCGTTATCGTGTTCTAATCAATATGCTCAAAAAAACTGTATTTCAATGAATTCAGGGGGTAATAATTAACCTGTAGGCTCAAACTAGCGCGAACCTAATCATTTATCATAGAATGTGAAAGTTCACTCAAAAGCAAAAGATGTAGGTTATTAATTAGTGATCACATGTCAGAGGACATGTCGTCATCTTGTATGGCTTTCTGACCTAAATTCTGTTAATTGCAGAGCTCTGTTGTAACTCATGATCCTGGAGCTAGGCAATCTACATTATATTGGAATCTTCTGAACTGGAACTCACGGGCAAATTCCTGCAGCATATCAATCAATAGGTGTCATTTAGCTGCATATGGGGCCTTTATTGAGCTGTTACCGTTTTTAACTTTCCCAGCGCACCGGAACAGTTCAATCGAACTACTTTTCAGAATAATGGTTACATGGTAAGTACCACATACAAATGGAGCATAATGACATCATTCCACATTACCATTTGACATCACTGATGACATCTCAAACCATAGTTGCCCCCCAACTGCACAACAGAAGTTGCTCTGCTCAGGGGGGCCCGCAACGGTCCCCCAAAGTCCATTCCCGCAAGCCCTTTCAAGGCAGTTCAACCGCCATGGAAAGGCTGGCAGGGATGGACATGCTAATTTGACCGGCAGTGCCTAACAGGCACAGCAGGCATTCTGGGCGATGCGGCTGCTCCGACCGCCACGTTTCCGCCTGCCTTGGCAATCTTGCTGGCGGAAAACAGCAGTACGATGGCGGAGGGCCCGCCACCGACAGGCTGTCAGTGGCAGGTCTTATGCCATCGTAATCAGGCCTTAAGTTCCTGTTCGGCAGATATGATTCATCCGTAGACGTGATATTTAACTGTCACCAGTCTGTTGTCCAGAATATGTGAAACTGCTTCCAAGAGATGACCTCCCACAGTCCTGTGGTATCGGTCATATCTATACAGGAAAAAAGGGCAAATGATTAACATAAAGTCTATGATAATACTTCCCTCTCAAAGCATGTTACTTAATTCATCCGTTCCTTCCTGTTACACTGTTGATACCGGGCTTAGCATAAGATTGTCAAGCTTTGTATTACATCAGATACTTGACTAGAAAGCCGATTTTGCTTACAAGCAGCCTGGACCACAGCCATCCAAGAGGAAAATTTGAAAGTTTACCTATTCGATGTATGCTTCTAATAATAATTGTTTTGCGAAAGATGTGATTGACAAACGTCCTTTCAGGAAACATAAGTTCAGAACACCCTATCATCCTCAATGGGCTGAAAACAAATTAACAAAGGAACAAAAGTCGGGGCATGTATACCAAAAGCAAAACCGACATAGAAACATATACGTCAAAAAAATAAGAAGGAAAAACAGAATGTGTTTTAAACAGAGAGGGGCTGTCCTATTTACTTTAATCTTTATAATAGAACAGCAGAAAGGTATCTGAATTAACGACTAAGTAAAATGTTTGCAAAACATTTTTTATATGTAAACACGATCCTGAAAATATATCCACCAAATCTAGAACCTTCCCGCCTTATCAGAAAAATATATATCTTAGTAAAAAATATGTCATTATCTCGAGGTGCCCAAAAATACCATACTGAGTCATATTTCTTTTTTTAAATTTTTTTTTTTATTCAAGTCCTCATTAGCCTGGGTTACCAATAATAGTGTTCCGTACTGCGGGGCCTCCCTTAGAATAGCGCCAGCCAGAGATCTTTATTCCACACCAAGGATGGGTCACATTATACCTTGCTTACTAATCTCCAATCATAGGTAACTTAATTTCACACAGTCACCTGTGAAGTCACCAAAGGAATAATCAAGCAGTATAGTATAGAGGCCTAATCATCAGACTATATTTAAGTAAATTGCTTCACCAAGTTCTCATAGGGAAGCCAAAACTCGTTACGCTTTTTCTTAGATGACCTACCCAGCCGATTAGTATATTTTACTGACATCATCCATTCTATTTTATTTGGGGGAGTAGGTTTAACCCAATTTTACTAATTTCTCTATGGGCCAAAAGTATGAGGTAGAAAATCTATTTTTTTAAATGTTATTTGACAAAACTTCACCATGCTCCGTAAGGCCAAAAAAGACAAGAGTTTTGCTTACCTGGAGTGACTCTCCAAGTATTAAGGATATTGGGTTACTCACGTCCTCCCAAAACCCCTGGAGTACAGGGCATTCCAAAAACATGTGAGTGTTGTCTCCTTTTTCCTTACCACACTTTTGACATCTCGGCGTGGGGCCTTTCCCCATTTTGGACAGTTTATACGGAGTCCAGTAAACTCTGTGAAGACAGAAAAGGTGGTTCTGCCTTAAATTTGCAGCACAGACTGTGGAGTTTAAAAAGTTACAAGATACTTGTCATAATTCTTCAATCTGTTTTCCTGGCAAGATCTTCTCCCACAGTAACGATGGTAGATTGAAGGCTCCGTCTGCCAACTCCATTAAAAGCCAATACCAGCTCGCCACCTCTTTATTCCGAGTCACATTTGTCATCATCCTAGATTCCAAATCATTTGATATTCCAACATCAGCACCAACAGAGAGGAACCAGCTTTATATTTGAAGATATTTAAATCTTGAAAGCCAATTGTTGGCTATTCCTTGACATTCCTCCTATGAAATCAGTGCCCCATCTGATATCAGTTGTCCCCAGTGTGCTATTCCTGCTTTTTTCAATGGGAGAGCCAAGCTATCTTTGAACCACTCCGGAGAACCGGGCGAGTTGCAGATAGGAGCCATTCCGCTGTGATAATTTAATTGGAATTCTTTCCTGATTTTGTACCATGTCTCCGCAAAAGACTGAAGAATCTTAAGTCTCACTCTTTGAAAGAAACACGGGTCTCCATACTTATGTATAAATCCATATTCACCCCCTTCTACCTCCTGGAGCATTGCCTTAAACATATTCCCGAGATCAGAAAAGTCAGGTATACAAAAAAGCATTTTCCCTGATTTTAAAAGAAATACCCAAGGCAATCGTAGACCTCCTTTATCATACTGCCTCCTTAGCTTCTTCCTGGAGATACGGACCCGTTTTGAGGCCCAAATAAAGCAAGTAATTTTGGATTGAGCATTATTGAGCCAGACTTCCTTTAAACGCCATCGGAATATTCTGAAACAAGAAAGTGTACTTGGGAAGAATGGACATTTTTACCAGGTTGATTCTCCCATAAAATGTCAAAGCAAGATGGGGCCAACTTAGTAGCAATTTTCCCATTTCTTTATTGATCTTATCAAAGTTGGATTCCGGGATTAGTTCTACTTTTGAAACCATCTTAATGCCCTAGAATCTCATCTCCTCCTGAATACAGTTCAGCTGCGAGTTAATATTCCAGGTCATTACTACTGTTTTATTTTCATTGATCTCATATCCTGAGATAGCTCAGAACCGCGATGCTTGCTCGTAGACCACAGGAAGTGAGGAGTCAGCTTCTGATTAGTAAACCACCAGGTCGTCGGCATATAACCCAACTTTTTTCTGCCACCCTTGGAATTTAAAAGAGGAAATACCCTTATGGTTTCATATCTTTTCCGCTAAGGGCTCAATATATAAGTTAAATAGAAGGGGAGATAAAGGGCACCCTTTCCTTGTCCCCCTAAAGATGTTATATGATTTTGACAGATTCCCATTCACTACAATTCTAGCTGTGGGACTTCTATATAGTAGGTCTATTTCCCTGCAAAAATTCTCTCCAAGATTAGATAATTTTAAAATCTTCTGTAGATAGGACCAGTTTACCCTATCAAAGGCCTTGGTTGCGTCCACTGTAATCACTGCCAGCGGTAATTTATACGTGGTGGCTATATTTATGGCCCCGATTAAACTATATGTAAGGTCTTTAATCCCCCTTCCTTGTAAAAAAACCCTTCTGATCTTTCTGGAGGAGATTCCCTACCACCCCACTAAGCTTATCTGCCAATATTTTGGAAAAGAGTTAATAATCTGAATTAAGTAGCAAGATAGGCCCATAGGAATAATAACAATGTGGTGGTTTGTCAGGTTTTAGTTTCAGCATCACAATGGCATCATCCCAGGACGGTGGAATCTCCCTGCCATTTTCGAAGATAGCTGATAATAGCTTGACCATAATCGGGGCTAAACAATCCCCTAACTTTTTATAAATCTCGATAGGGAGACCGTTCGGACATGCTGCTTTGTTTGATTTCCCTGCTCTAATGGAATTTCTTATTTCATCTACTGTTATTGAGCTATTAATAGCTTCTCTCTGGGCATCTCAAATTTTCCATGGGGTATCTTGACCCAACCATTTTTCCACCTCCCCCTCCCTCATGGTTAGGTGTTCCACATACACTTCTCCAAAATGGTTCATAAAAGCCTCCTCTATACCTTCTCTTATCTCAATTAGGCTCCCTGAACCTTTTTACTTTGGTTCTTTAATAAAGTATTTTGCCTGGGCATTTTGGTCTTCCATGCAAGCAGCTTGCCACATCCTTCTCCATAATTAAAATGGGCAAGTTTACTTGCTTGCCACCATTCTTGTAGTCTGCCTTCCACCACTCCTGCAAGATTGTTTTTAGAGCCTGGATAGAGATTTGGAAGGGTCCTTGTACTATCCCATTTTCCGACAGCTGCTGTTCTAAAAGCCAAATCTTTCTCTCTATACTTGCTATCTCTTCCCTTCGTCGTTTGTTTTTTTGGGATTGAATGGATATTATTTTCTCCCTTAAGAAAGCCTTATAGGCATCCCAAACTATACCTATTGGTGCTGTATCTAAATTTTTCTCAAAAAACTCTTGGGTTTCCATCCCGAGTTTTCCTACTGTATCATCATCAAACAATATAGTACGATCCATAGACCACCTCTTCTTTACTACACTATTTGAGGGGGCCAAAGATAAAGTGATGGCCGAGTGGTCTGACGTGTGATCCCAAGTGATTCACACCTCCAACTTGATCCTTTATATTTTGACTGATTAAAAATAGGTCAATTCTTGATTGGTGCCCATATTTTTTATTATTAAAGGTATAACTCTTAAGGGTTCCCTTCCTCTCTCTCCAGATGTCACACCAACCTCGATCCTTTATTGAGTTTTTTTTATCAGGGATTGAGTTTTGTTGTTTGTCACTGCTCTACTTTTGGTGGAACGATATAGATTAATATCCAAAACTATTATTACATCTCATTTTGGCTATCGCCCACCTACCTGCCCTATCTACTTTGCTATACTCTATTATTATCTGGGGATTAGTTTTCACCAGAATCGCTACCCCTCTAATGGTAAGCTGTTGATCAGTGAATTCTGCTTTCTGTATCCATTTCCTTGATTTAAGAACCTCTTTCATCTCTTCACTCATTAGATGGGTCTCTTGTAAAATTTTGATCTCGGCTGGGGCATCTTTTAATATTGCAACAACTTCTCTCTTCTATGTTTCATTAACGTTCCATGATAGTATTTCTATCTATGTTTTCAGGCTGGCTGTCATCTTGTATTTCTTAGAGTCATTATCTTATTAGAGGCTAGATTATATCTTTTCCATGGCGGACCGGATTTTTTTGTCTTTTTTACTCACTGCTCCCTCACCCGTGCACTAATAGCTACCCGTGACTCCCTTCCCCTCCCTACCTCCCTTGGAAAACCCTCCTCTTGCTTCTTGATGGCCTAAGCCTGAGGAGGCCCCCTGAATTTGACAGACCATACTAAAATAAAATAAAAAGAGAAAAGAAAACAAATTATAATCATTCCGCTATTACCCAGTAGCAATCAAAGAAAATCAAAAAAGTAACCAGAAGAGTGAAGTGGTGCGATTTAAGAAATTCTGCAGCGTCTTCTACCCTTCTGAAATTGTGAAGTTGGTTGTTATGCATCACCCGAAGACTGGCCGGAAATCTCAACTGGGCCGTCATCCCCATTTTTTTAAAAGGCTCAATCATATTACCCAATTCCCACTGCTTATTAGCCGTAAATTGGGAAATGTCAGATCTTATTTAAAAAATAATGACATCAACTGTTAAGGTTTTCTGTTTTAGGGCGTTTATAAGAATTTCCTCCTTGACCTTATATGTTTTAAAGTTAACAAGAATTTTCCTTGGTTTTGTCTTATTCGGGGGCACCTTAAAGGTGTCTCTATGAACCCTCTGTATATTCTCCACCAAGTCATCTAGTATACACCCAATCTGTGTGCTTGATTTTAAAAGTCTTGTAACAAAGGCCTTCAAATCTTCGCCCTCTGAGCCTTCTGGGATTTTTAGAATACGGAGGATGTTTCTTCTCATGTTATTCTCTAATGATTCCATCTTTTCCTTTCAAATCACCTCATTGCCCTTTAATAGCTTAATCTCCTTAGTGTTAGCTTCTGTTTGAAGTGTAAGATCCTTCACTGAGGTTTCCAAATGAGTAGTCCTACTGGCAAGGTCATCCAATTTTCTCTCTAGGCTATCACATGTTGATCTGATCTCTCTTTGATTTACTTCAGAAACTTCAAAACTATTTCTCATTTCAGTCATTAAGACCCTGATTAAATCTATAACTGATTGAGACTGCGGTTGAGCTTGTGGTTGGGAAAAGGACGTCACTAGTATTTCAGGATTATGCTGAGCCTGATTTACCTCCTCCCGAACTTCAAGATATAATAGAGGAACTTCCAAGGGTACCCCCTCTAACTCTAGCTGCGTTTCACCTGGGTGCGAGACCTAGGCTCCATAATCCTAAGGGGGGATATACTCTTTCCTCGACCTGTGATGACCTGGCCTCCTCCAATAAGACTTCTTCCTGAGGCTCTGAGAGACTTGCAAACACCTGAAATCTATTTGGGCTTATTATATCTCTATCCTCTCCCTGAGTATTCTGGGGATGAGCTAGAGCTGGGTTTTTTAATACCAAGGTCTTTGGCACTACTTTAAATAAGGACCTTAGTGATGGTGTAATCTTCAAATTTGTCATCGAAATCTCCTCTTTTTTTCCTTGCAGCTTCCTTCTTCTAGGGATCTCCCAGTCACTTTCTATTATGCTGTGTTGTTTTGAGGCAGTAGCCTCTGCAACGTCTGCAGCCTTGGTTGCCATAGAGTCTCCTTGAATTTTTGTTAGTGTTTTCCTCATAGGAGTGTTCACCCCCGGCTTTTCAGCTGATACCTGTTCTGATGAGTGCCCCTTTCTGACTCCTCCTCCACACTTTTAAAGATTTGTGATCCTACTTTACTTATTTTGTGTTTTCCTATCGGTCAAAGGAAAGGATTACCACTTTTTTTTTTTTATCTTTGTGTGCCCTCATTCCTTCCCCCCACAGTTATTTTCCTCCACTTTATTTTTCCGATATTTATCAGTTGTACCACCTAGTTTAGTGTGCCACTGACCTGGTTCTGTGTGTCCTGCTGTAACGCTTGTGCCCAGGATCATCCAAGACTTCAAACTCACAGTATCGAAAGGCTCCTGCAGCTCGTTTTGACTGCCTTCTTGTTGTATGGAGCTCCCTATTGCTCCTGTTCTGCCTCTGACTAAACTGCCCCAGATGGGGCTCTGCGCTACCGCCCTCCGTCCCCTGCCGATCTCTCTTACCGTGCGTATCCAGCAGGAGTCCCGGCCACACACCCCCAAGGGTTTCTGTGAAGCTGGTCGCCCACCAAGCTTTCTCGCCACCAGCCCTCAACGCCAGCCGGCCACGCCCTGAAGTCCTAGAGTGGCCAGAAACCCGCGTCGATACCAGGTAAGAAGCTGTTTCTTTTGCCGCGAACCTCCGCTACTTCAAACCGCTACTCGAAGCATTATTCCATTGCAATCTTCGCTTTGCCTTTCCTCTCAGTCGTGCGAATCAGAAACACATTGGTCTCTGTTGGAAAAACACACTCCCACTCTGGAAGGGTGGTGGTGTTCTCCCAGACACACTGTGGTAGCTTGGCTCGAGTGGTCAGGAATCAGGCACCGTGCTAAGCATACGACATACCCATACAATAACCATGCGTGCATCCGTTCCAAAAACGACTCTACACCGTAAAAATTATGAAAAAAATATCTTTCTTTATCTTCTTTTTCTCTTAGTTGCTGATTAGATAAATAAATAACAATCACAATATACAAACTTTTTAAATAGTGCAGGTCAAATAAATACTGGCTTAATGATTCAATAAATAGGGGTGATCATAAATAATGAAGGCATAGATATAAGTGCAATACATACAGGCAATTAAATATTCTGAGGCAATAAATACTGTAAACCAATAAAGATTGTGCATCAATAAATACTGTGGACCAATAAATACAGTGAAGCAATAAATAGGTTAAATACAATAAATACAGTGCCCCTAATAAATAATTAAAAGCTGACAGTGACACTCATAGAATCAGATCACATTTGAGATTACTATGGGCTAATTTGGCCCAGGCACAGCTTGTGGGGATGTGGAAGGCTTGAGGGTGTCTACTCCCTGGCTTGGACAAGGCTGAGGCCTAAACTGAGGTAGATCAAGGGGGGAATACCAGAGACCTGGCTCTCTCACTCTACACAACCCCTCTAAATTAGTCTCAGCTCACCCCTGGCACAGTCCAGATGGTTCCAGCACCTCTCTAACCCCTAGAGTAGTCTCTTAGGATTCCACAGGGCCTTGGGCCCCCCATTTTCCACTTACTGCCCTTTTTCTGATGTTCCGACGCCGCTGGAGTCGTGTCGACGCCGTGAGGCGGATCCGATTCGACGTCGGCGGCCTCGGCACAATGTCAGGTTCTGACGACGCCGGTAGGCGGCTCCGGTTCGATGTCGGCGGCCTCGGCTCGATCTCGACCTCCGATTCGATGGCGTCGGGCAGTCTTTACTCGATGTCGACCTCGGGCGGCTCCGGTCCGATGGCGACCTCAGCTTCGATGACGTCGGCCGGCCTTGGCTCGATGTCGACTTCCGGCGACTCCGGAGTGCGATCCTCACTCCCGACCTCCAGTGCTCCTTTCCTCAGGTTTCCGGCGACTCCGGAGTGCGACCTCCACTCCCGACCTCCGGCACGATTCTCTCAGGTTCCGGCGACTCCGGAGTGCGATCCTCACTCCCGACCTCCGGTACACTTCACCTCGGTCTCCGGCGACTCCGGAGGGCGGACTTCACTCCCCCGTCGACACCGCTCACTCGACCTTGGTTAACTTCCTCCTCGACCTCTGGTACACCTCACGTCCTCTGTCGGCGCCCTCTCACGATCTCTGGTGGCTCTGGGCACGACGTCTGCTTTTCCAGTCAGCGCCGCTTCTCCACCTCAGGCTCCAGGTCTCCAGGCTACTCGACGTCCGGCTCCAGGGAAACCAGTATCCAGGTCAGGATCTTACTGTTCTTGGTTTCTAAGGCCTGTTCCTGCTGTCCAGGTCCTTAAGATGGTTTTTCTTCCTTCTTCCCACACAGGGCTCCAGGCTGGGCTCAGTCAGTAGGGACTAGTATCACGGATGGGTTTATGGACCCCATTCCAGGCACAAGTTTCTTCCCCTGCTGCCTCACTCCTTCCTCCTTCAGGTTTCTGCTGCTCACTCTTCACCAGTCAGGTGCCAACTGCCAGCTCCAACTGCCAACTCTCTGTCTTAGCTTCCCAACATTCTAAACCGCCTCCAACGGTCACAGGGTTCTGGAATGTTCTGGAAGGTGCTAGTAGGTTCCAGTGGATGCTGGTGATGTCACAGGTGGCCACCATTTTGTGCTCCAGGCCCTCAGACAGAAGTTTCAGGGGTAGATAAAATGGCTCCCTGAATCTGCAGCAACACGAAAAAGTCTGGTGGTTCCCAAAAAGGAAAAATTCAAACAGGGTTTGAGGCAAAAGTGGGACAAAATAAATAATGATGAGGAGGGACCACCCAAAGGGCTGACAGGTCTAACACGCGTCCCCCCCAGCTGAAAGTGGGGAGAGCTACCCAACCCCTTGGGAGTTCTCATCACTAAGGCGGAAATACCTTGAGAGACCGTCTGCATTGGCGTGGTCCACTCCAGGCCGATGTTCCACCTGAAAGTCCATTCCCTGTAGGGAAATAGACCACCTCAACAACTTGGGATTCTCCCCCTTCATTTGCATCAGCCAACGAAGGGGTCTGTGGTCGGTCTGAACCAGGAAGTGCGAGCCAAACAGGTATGGCCGCAACTTCTTCAGAGCCCATACCACTGCAAAGGCTTCACGCTCTATTGCACTCCACTTCTGTTCCCTGGGAAGTAGTCTCCGGGATAGGAAGACCACGGGTTGATCCAGACCCTCTTCGTTGAGTTGCGATAACACTGCCCCAATGCCATGTTCTGATGCATCTGTCTGGACAATGAACTCCTTGGAAAAGTCTGGGGCCCTTAAGACCGGGGCCTCGCACATGGCTTTCTTCAATCTCACAAAGGCTTGCTGACAAGCCTCCGTCCAGACTACCCGTCGAGGTTGTTTCTTGGACGTGAGCTCCGTGAGGGGGGCTACGATGGTACCGTACCCCTTCACGAAGCGGCGGTAGTATCCCGTGAGGCCCAAAAATGCTCGGACCTCAGTCTGAGTCTTGGGGGGTTCCCAGGCCATGATGGCCTCGATCTTCGCCTGGAGGGGTTGCACCGCTCCCCTACCCACCAAGTGTCCAAGGTACACTACCGACCCCTGCCCGATCTGGCACTTGCTGGCCTTGATCGTCAATCCAGCTTGTCTCAGGGCCTGGAGAACAGCTTGCAGGTGACGCAAGTGATCCTCCCAGCTGTTACTGAAGACGGCTATGTCATCCAGATAAGCAGCAGAGAAACTCTCCATTCCGGTGAGGATCTGGTTTACCAGGCGCTGAAACGTGGCAGGTGCGTTCTTGAGCCCAAAGGGCATCACACAGAACTGGTAGTGGCCATTGGGCGTGGAGAAGGCTGACCTTTCCCTTGCTCCATCAGTCAAAGAGATCTGCCAGTACCCTGAAGTAAGGTCAACGGTACTTAGATATTGGGCAGCTCCCAGCCGGTCAATCAATTCATCCGCCCTAGGGATCGGATGAGCATCAGTTTTGGTCACTGAATTCAGTCCCCGATAGTCCACACAGAACCTCAGTTCTGGTTGGGCACCCGGTGGTGCAGCTTTTGGTACTAACACCACCGGACTGGACCAGGGGCTGCTAGAAGGTTCGATCACTCCTAGCTCCAGCATCTTAGTGACTTCACTATGAATGCTGGCCTTCACCTTGTCTGACATCCGGTAGATCTTGGACTTCACAGGTGGGCTGTCTCCTGTGTCCACGTCATGGACGCACAGGTGAGTCCTACCCGGGACAAGGGAGAACAACGAAGAGTACTGCCCCAGGACCTGGCGACAGTCCTCCTGCTGTTCAGGAGTTAGAGATGGGGAGAGAATCACTCCCTCCACCGACCCATCCTTCTCTTGAGACGCAAACAGATCAGGGAGAGGCTCGCTTTCCACGTCCTCTCCTCCGTCAGTCACCATCATCAAGATGACTTCGGGCCTCTCGTGGTGGGGTTTGAGGCGGTTGGCATGCAGCACCCGCAGGGGCTGACGAGGGGTCTTCAGGTCCACCAAGTAGGTAGCCTTACCCTTCTTCTCCAACACCTCAAAGGGTCCTGACCAGCGATCCTGGAGGGCACTAAGCTCTCCTGGTTCGATCACCCACACCTTCTGGCCAGGCTCCAACTCCACCGGGTGAGCATTGTGGTCATACCACGCCTTCATCACTGCTTGGCTGGCTTCCAAGTTGTCAGAAGCTTGCTTCCACAACTTAGCCATTTGGCTCCGGAAGGCCAGCATGTAGCTCACCACATCCTGGGGAAGCTTTCTGGGAGTTCTTTCCCATCCGTCTCTCACCAGGTTGAGAGGTCCACGTACAGGGTGCCCATACAGAAGCTCGAAGGGGCTGAAGCCCACTCCCTTCTGTGGCACTTCCCTGTAGGAAAAAAGTAAACAGGGTAGGAGGACGTCCCATTTCCTCCGCAGGCTTTCAGGCAGACTTCTGATCATGCCTTTCAAGGTTTTGTTAAACCTCTCCACCAGACCATTTGTCTGGGGGTGGTAAGGAGTGGTGAACCGGTATGTCACTCCACACTCCTTCCACATCGCCCGCATGTACGCTGACATGAAGTTGGTCCCCCTGTCGGACACAACTTCCTTGGGAAAACCCACTCGGGTAAAGATTCCCATCAGGGCCCTTGCCACAACAGGTGCTGTTATGGTCCTCAGAGGTATTGCCTCTGGGTACCGTGTGGCATGATCCACCAGAACCAGGATAAACCTGTGACCAGCTGTAGTCGGCGGATCTAATGGACCCACAATGTCGATGCCCACCCTTTCAAAGGGGGTGCTAACGACAGGAAGTGGTTCCAGGGGAGCTTTCAGCTTCACCCCTGTTTTCCCACTGGCTTGGCAAGACACACATGTCCGGCAGTAGGTATCGGACGACACTTTCATCTGAGGCCAATAAAAGTGTGGGACAAGACGGGCGAAGGTCTTGTCTTGCCCCAAGTGTCCTGCCAATGGTATCTCGTGAGCCAACTCCAGAAGGAAGGCTCGATAACGTTGAGGGACTACCAAGGCTCGTGACGATCCGTGTAGGGGTGCCTTGGGTTCACTGTAGAGGAGGCCATCCTCCCAGTAAACACTGTAGTTCCCTTCAACGTTCCCTGCTGCCTGGGCTTCGGCCTGTCGCCTCAGCCCCTCAAGGGTAGGGCACTCCCTCTGGCCCTGGCAGAATTCCTCCCTGGACGGGCCTCCCTCCACGTGCCACTCGGCCGGGATGGGTAGGTCCTCCAGGTTGGTAACGTCCCCCACCGCAGACTCCTGGTCCACCACCTCCGGTGGCCTATCCGTCCTACGGGGTGGGGACGCCGAGGCAGGCTCCTCCTGTCCTCGGTTCTTCCCTTGACTGGCAGCTGGCTGGGCCTTTGTTCCAGGCTCCAGCCGAAACGAACTCCCTCTCCGGGTAGTCGCGGACCTTGTGCTCACACAGGCCCAGTCAGGTGTACCCAGCATCTCAGTGTGAGTCCGGTATTCCACCTCCTTCCAAGCGTTGTGCTCCATGTCATTCCCCAGCAGACAATCGACTGGCACGGCAGGGCTTACGGCAACTCGAAGTGAACCTGCAACCCCCCCCATTCAAAGGGAACCTCGGCCACTGGATAGTGGCCTGTTCTGCCGTCAGCCATCGCGGCTGGGTGGAGTACATCGGGAATTACCTGCTCTGGAGACACCAGTTGGCTACGCACCATAGTCATACTGGCTCCTGTGTCTCTCAGAGCCTCCCCTCTTTGGCCGTTGATGGTGACCCACTGCCCATACTTCGCGGTATTTGCGGGCACCTGGATCTTAGGAACCATCTCCCGTTCTCCCAGGGACACTAAAGTGACACCCGCCCACTCCCTTCCCTTAGTTAAGGGCATCTCCTCCCCGAGCACTACACTAGCTACTCCGGGGGTCTTTCCTCCAATGGGAGGGGGTGGTCGTTTCAGGCACTTCGGATCTCCTTTATAGTGTCCAACGCCACCGCACTCGTAGCAATGGACAACCCTTGGCTGCTGACTCTGGCCAGGATTAGGGTTTCTGGGTGGGTTAGCCCTAGGGGTGAATCCTGTTCCCTTTCCTTGGAAGTTATTTTGGGGGCCTTTGGAGAACTCCTTTTTCTTTTCCCCTCCCTCTTTCTTCTGGGGGGCGCCCTGTCCGGCCTTTTGAGTATCCCCTCCAGTCCCCCTTGTGGACACCCGGGTACTAGCCCAAATGTCCGCCTCCTCAGCAAGCTTCCGGGGACTGGTCAGCTTGCTATCCACCAGGTGTTGCCGCAGTTCAGGGAAACATTTCTCAAGCAGGTGTTCCTTCAGTACTAGGTCAAACAACCCCTCGTAGTTCCTCACTTCACTGCCCTGAATCCAACCCTCTAGTGCCTTCTTTGCATAGTCCAGGAAGTCCACCCAATTCTGTGTGCCCAGTTTGTGACTACCCCTGAACTTCTGTCTGTACTTTTCGGGTGTTAGTCCAAACTTTCTTATGAGCGCCAGTTTCATGGTGGGGTAGTGGGTCTGCTCATCCTCTTCGAGGGCCAATAAAGCATCCCTACCAGCTGGAGGCATGTACTTGTACAATCCCCATCCCCAGTACTTCTCTGGAACCCCATGGGCCCTCAACGAGACCTCATAGGCCGCTATCCACTTGGCGATATCGTCACCCGCCCCATAGCTAGCTACTATGTCCTTTGGCAGGTAGGGTTTGGGTTCCCTGGTGAACTCTCTTTCTTGGTCTTTGCTGCCACCGTTAGGTACAGGGTGTGCCCTGATTCTCAGGATCTGAAGATCTATCTCTTTCAGCCTTATCTCATGAGCCATCCTCTGTTCCTCCTTCTCCTTCTCCAGCCTTGCTAAGTCCCATGTGAGCTGTCTTTTCTCCCTCCGGTCTGTTAACTCCACTTCAGACAAGCCACCGCTAGAGGCACTGCTGCCCTTCCTGGAAAGTGTCCTGGGCCCCGCTGACAGGTTCCCCACCTCAGGTTGGTACAAACCAGCTCCCTCACTGTCGGGCTCTCTATCCCTGTCCTCCTCCTCAGCCTTGCTTTCTCGGCGTGCCTCCCCCCAAGCCCTTAAGCTGGTTTGGAGTGCACCCTTCTTTGCTCCTGGGGGACAATACACCCCCTCCCGCTGGCAAAACTCCCTGAGTTGGGCCACAGTGTACGTTTCTAAATTCTCCAGTACAAACTCCATCTTGCCCACTCAGGTCAGAGGACAGTTATTTGCAGTAACAATGCAGGGGGGTACCTTTAATAATACCTCCTCCCACCACCAGAGTAAATTTGGAAAAACAAAAACCCACAATTAGGAAGGCCGCTTTGAGAAAACTCCCGGTGTAGGCCTATGGACTACCCACAGTTATTGTTGAGTATACGTAGGCACAGCTCTATCCCACCGCTGAACACCAATTATGTTAGAAAAACACACTCCCACTCTGGAAGGGTGGTGGTGTTCTCCCAGACACACTGTGGTAGCTTGGCTCGAGTGGTCAGGAATCAGGCACCGTGCTAAGCATACGACATACCCATACAATAACCATGCGTGCATCCGTTCCAAAAACGACTCTACACCGTAAAAATTATGAAAAAAATATCTTTCTTTATCTTCTTTTTCTCTTAGTTGCTGATTAGATAAATAAATAACAATCACAATATACAAACTTTTTAAATAGTGCAGGTCAAATAAATACTGGCTTAATGATTCAATAAATAGGGGTGATCATAAATAATGAAGGCATAGATATAAGTGCAATACATACAGGCAATTAAATATTCTGAGGCAATAAATACTGTAAACCAATAAAGATTGTGCATCAATAAATACTGTGGACCAATAAATACAGTGAAGCAATAAATAGGTTAAATACAATAAATACAGTGCCCCTAATAAATAATTAAAAGCTGACAGTGACACTCATAGAATCAGATCACATTTGAGATTACTATGGGCTAATTTGGCCCAGGCACAGCTTGTGGGGATGTGGAAGGCTTGAGGGTGTCTACTCCCTGGCTTGGACAAGGCTGAGGCCTAAACTGGGGTAGATCAAGGGGGGAATACCAGAGACCTGGCTCTCTCACTCTACACAACCCCTCTAAATTAGTCTCAGCTCACCCCTGGCACAGTCCAGCTGGTTCCAGCACCTCTCTAACCCCTAGAGTAGTCTCTTAGGATTCCACAGGGCCTTGGGCCCCCCATTTTCCACTTACTGCCCTTTTTCTGATGTTCCGACGCCGCTGGAGTCGTGTCGACGCCGTGAGGCGGATCCGATTCGACGTCGGCGGCCTCGGCACAATGTCAGTTCCTGACGACGCCGGTAGGCGGCTCCGGTTCGATGTCGGCGGCCTCGGCTCGATCTCGACCTCCGATTCGATGGCGTCGGGCAGTCTTTACTCGATGTCGACCTCGGGCGGCTCCGGTCCGATGGCGACCTCAGCTTCGATGACGTCGGCCGGCCTTGGCTCGATGTCGACTTCCGGCGACTCCGGAGTGCGATCCTCACTCCCGACCTCCGGTGCTCCTTTCCTCAGGTTTCCGGCGACTCCGGAGTGCGACCTCCACTCCCGACCTCCGGCACGATTCTCTCAGGTTCCGGCGACTCCGGAGTGCGATCCTCACTCCCGACCTCCGGTACACTTCACCTCGGTCTCCGGCGACTCCGGAGGGCGGACTTCACTCCCCCGTCGACACCGCTCACTCTGGTACACCTCACGTCCTCCGTCGGCGCCCTCTCACGATCTCTGGCGGCTCTGGGCACGACGTCTGCTTTTCCAGTCAGCGCCGCTTCTCCACCTCAGGCTCCAGGTCTCCAGGCTACTCGACGTCCGGCTCCAGGGAAACCAGTATCCAGGTCAGGATCTTACTGTTCTTGGTTTCTAAGGCCTGTTCCTGCTGTCCAGGTCCTTAAGATGGTTTTTCTTCCTTCTTCCCACACAGGGCTCCAGGCTGGGCTCAGTCAGTAGGGACTAGTATCACGGATGGGTTTATGGACCCCATTCCAGGCACAAGTTTCTTCCCCTGCTGCCTCACTCCTTCCTCCTTCAGGTTTCTGCTGCTCACTCTTCACCAGTCAGGTGCCAACTGCCAGCTCCAACTGCCAACTCTCTGTCTTAGCTTCCCAACATTCTAAACCGCCTCCAACGGTCACAGGGTTCTGGAATGTTCTGGAAGGTGCTAGTAGGTTCCAGTGGATGCTGGTGATGTCACAGGTGGCCACCATTTTGTGCTCCAGGCCCTCAGACAGAAGTTTCAGGGGTAGATAAAATGGCTCCCTGAATCTGCAGCAACACGAAAAAGTCTGGTGGTTCCCAAAAAGGAAAAATTCAAACAGGGTTTGAGGCAAAAGTGGGACAAAATAAATAATGATGAGGAGGGACCACCCAAAGGGCTGACAGGTCTAACAGTCTCTCAACTCGGGAGCCACTGCGACGCGTCTCAAGCGGCCACCATGTTTTCCCCACACTTGGCTCTTTTTGCATATTTCTCTTTTTTTGACGTATATGTTTCTATGTCGTTTTTTTGCTTTTGGTATACCCAACCACCATTTAAAACAAAATCATGGACATAGTGGATATACCAACAGAATTGTTCATATAGTATAAGCAAATGCAAAATAACTTGTTTTGCTAATACAACCCATAAATCATATTATGCCACATATACTGTATTTTGCTTCAGAGTGGCTGTAATACAAAAGTTAGCTTAAATAAATTAGAAGAAAAACCACTCTAGTTGCCGGCGAAGATATCTTCTCATGTTGCTGCATCCAGCTTCTTTCTACATATGCGAGATACTGCTCTCATGGAAAAAGGAATTGTCACAGGTTGCACTGCGGGTATTTAACCATATTGTGCTAAAATGCATTTACACTAGCTCATGTTCTATTAACACACCCCTCTCAAATTCAATTTTCTTTGTAAGCGCAGTGGTTGAACATTTTTAATTAGATTAAAATACAGAGAGACTAATAACAGAACATGAAAAATTATCATATAATTCAGCGTAATGCATGTGAAAGTTCGTATCAGTTTCTAAAGGATTTCCCAGTGGCCTTCTCTACACTTACCAATTAAATCAATGTTTGAATATCAAACCCTGCCTAACAGCTCATACCATAGTGCCTATTCATATGATTATCTGTCTGGTGATCTTCACCTCTCCTGAACCAAAAAGATGAAGAAAAATAAATTCAAATCAAAAATACCTCTCAAAAAAGCACACAAAACAAAATTAAAATGAATTCTTGGAAAGCACCTTAGGGTCCAATAACTTACTGTATAACAATAAACGATCTCTGTTGGCATTCAGGGAAGTGGGTAAACAGGACACCCCTATCCCTTGCACTGCCCTAAAACAGAACAAATGAAATTGCAAAGAACAAAAGTAAAAAAATGCAAGACCACTCCAGTTACTACCACTTCAGCTGATGTGTACATGAAGCTCCTCATCCTCGTTGAGGCAACTTGGAGCCTTGCTACTGAGCAGCATAATATATTCTGACTCCAGAAGTCTCAGCTTCTTCTCTCTGTCTCCTCTTCGAATATCCTTCTCAATCCTGTCAATTTCAAAAAACAGCAATAGGTCTGCATTCTGATCATGCTCCCTGACCCAGTGTCTCACAACCGCATAGGTCACATCATTGTTCTTTATAGCTCTATAATGCTCTAAAATGCTCTTCTTTACCGGACAGAAACTACTGCCAACATACCTGTATCCAAAAAGACATTGTCAAACATAGATGCAATAATCATTGGGAAAGGGGACATTTTATTTCCTCTTTCTAGGTCACTTCTGACCAGGTGCCAATGTTTGGCAGGCAACAGTGTAATGGCTGTTGTTTCACTACTGTAAAAGGTAATCCATCTTACTACCTGCTGACCTTTTCCACTTTCTTCCTTTTGGTTAGTAGCATTTCCCGGTTGTCTGTTTGACTTTGACACTTGCTGCCCTTAGAGCCCTTATGGGATAACCTCTGGCCCTAAACCTGCTAGTCATCCTATTCTCTTCCTCCTTGTAAGTCTGGCTAGTGCTGCAGTTATGCTTGTCTCTGAGCAGTTCCCCATAGGGGATTGTAAGAAAGTGCTTCTTCTGACATGGTTAGCCTCCACTTATTGCCTGGTGTTTTATGTGATTTTGAATTGAAAGGCCACTGGGTCCCTACCAAAGAGGTTCCCAGTGCCAAATCTGTTTTCTAAAACTGGACCAGGATTAGCATAACTTCTGTAGCCCCTGTAAGTCCATAGTAAATGGAACCCCTGGGACCTCAGGTATTGGTACTGAAGAGGGTCCCCTAGGGCTACAGCACCAATCGTGCCACCCTTAAGACCCCTCACCAAGACCATGCACACTGCCATTGCAGACTGCGTGTCTTGTTGCAGAGAAAATGGAAGAGTCGTCATGGCACACAGCCCCGTGTGTCATGCCCCTAGACACTGCATGAGGTATATATAAGTCACCCCTACTGCAAACCTTACAGCCCTAAGGTATGGTGCACTATAACCCATGTTTGGACATATCTGCATGAGCAGATAAGACCCTTCAACTACCTAAGTCCATTCTTGGATATTGTAAGTGCACAGGGAAGCCATAGAGAGCACATGGGCTGGATACCTTTCATTAAATGTTTCCTAGCTCCATGATGGCTTAACTGTACCCTAAGATGTTTGGTACCAAAATCTAGTCTTAATAAATCCTCACTGATGCTTGTGTGGGATTTATTAATAAATACACACAGGAGACACCTTAGAGGATCTCTTGAAAACCTACCAAGCACTGGTCTGGTCTCTGACTAGTTATAGCCAGACTGCCACCATGCTAGGGGAGTGCCCCTTTCCACAGGAAGTGGTCACCCAGAGGGTGCAGACACCCTAAAGGTAGGTAGCTCATTTGCTACTATCAGTCACTCCCCCTCTAAATTTAGTATTTAGGTGGCATCCCTGGACCTTGCAGCTTAGCTTCGATGGACACAAAAAAGACACAAACGCAGAAGAGCTGCTGACCTGAGAACTGAAGCCCTGCTGCAGAATTTTGGCACCAAACCCTGCATGCTGCCTGAAGGACTCGCCAATCATGGTGTGCTGTCTCATAATGCAACTGTGAGGCCTCCAAGTTCCCCAGAGCCCCTCAAGCCTTTGACAAATTACCAAAAAACTCCCTTGGACTGGAGGTACCACTCCCTGCAGCCACAGGCACCGAACTGCAGAATCCAGTTTTACAGACTTGTTGCTCCCCAGCGACTCAGATGCACCACCCAAACCAAAAGTGGTACACCAGCTCCAGAGGACCAAATATGCCCCCCCACCAAGTGCGAAGACACCAGGATCAACCGTAGCTGGGTTGTGCCAATACCCAGGATACTGGACCACCTGCAGCATACAGTGATACAAAGAGTCCACTACAGATTTATATGCCCAGGAAGCAATAACCCATCGAGCAATGTTGAGACCCCTGAGACCCACTTCGTGAGTGGCCTAGCTGTCCCAGAATCGCCTCTGCAAGCTGCCTGCTCCTGGCCACAAGGACACCTTGACACACGTCGCCCGGCAGACCTATCTGCTCTGCATCCGGCCCGACTGACCTTCGCAACGATGATCCAGCTGTGCTCCTATGGTCCTGAGGCCGTTGCAACCTTTTCTCTTGATTGGGATACCTCAGATTTACATTTATTTAAGTCCCTTTGTGCAGTGTGTTTTCAAGTGACCCCCTTCCTCATAGTGCACCAGCAACCAAAGACCTCAGCACTCTGCTCCCGGCCAAATCTGAGATGCTCCTGAGAATCCTCTGGTGGAACATTGGGCGTGACCTTGCTACTTGCATGAATCCAGAAGGTGAACCTTGTGATCCAACTGTGTGATTTTACATGCATTTTTAAATGTTCTCCTATTGACTTCAATGGTGCGTAATTGCGCACAAAAGTAATTAATTTGGCAAACAAAAATAAACATCTTTAAAAGTACTTATTGTAGAACAAAGTTCTTGGTCTGAAAAATGATACACAATCAGTGTTATTTTTATAAATTGGTCTCAGATTTATTCTTGAGTGTGTGTCTCATGTATTGCCTCTGTGAGTACAAAAAATGCTTAGCACTACCCTCTGATAAGCCTAACTGCTCACCCACACTACTACAAATAGAGCGTTAGTATTATCTACTTTTGCCTCTGTATACCATTCTGGGTCTCATTGGACTCTCTACACAGTGTACTTTGTTGTAGAGAGCCAACATCCTATAGGGATGCTCCATTTCAGTTTATAAGGATAATGGCTGTTTGCATGGAGAATTCTATTACCAGCAGTGCTTTTCCAGTAAAGGCAGTGCTTAATTTGTAAAATAATGAGTGCCAGGGCCCTGACAGGCGGCCGCTGCAGCTTGCACCACCCATCTCCCTTGTCATTGCTGCCAAAACAACTACTAACCATCTCTCTTGCCTACAGGTGCCACTGTTCAGATTAATTGAGGTCCTCAAAGCTAAAGGAATGGCTGGGAAGTCAGGTGTTAGTAATTTTTTATGTATATTGTATTTATAAACAACCACTGTTCTACTTATCTGTATATTAGACTGTCATAAGTACTGATCCCGAGTACCAGATACCAATTAAGTGCTAGTGCTGAGCTCTGTAAACCAACAGCTCAAATTAAACACTGGGCAAAGGTTGGTGTGTATCTGGCCCTCCATCATTTTGACAGACACATCAAGAAAGTCACTTTCTGTGGCATGGATCTTTTGTATGAAAACTAGATTAAGATTTTTCTAGGCAACGTGTGTTAGAAAATCATGTTGTTCTTGTATTGGACCCTCCCAGATAATGAAAAGGTCATCAATGTAGCTGGTCTAAAAAGTAATGTACGTGGTCATTCTCTTCAACCCTCACATATTTTGCCTCCCACCAACCCATAAAGATTCCCACATAACTTGGAGCAAAACAACTTGCCATCGCAGTCCCACTAAGTTGACAAAACAATTCATTGTTAAATACAAATAAATTGTTCTCCAAGCAGAATCTCAAAATGTCTAACAACATCATGGAGTGGTCATACTTGTCTATAGCTCTTACACAAAAGACATCTACACACTCAATGCATGTAAATAAGGACCCCGCCTCCATCGTTACCAATATGTAATGAGGTTGACAAGGGATACCACATACCTTAGTGATAAAATCTGTACTGTCTCTACAATACAAGGGCAAAGCTAAAACATATGGTAATAGGAAGAAATCAAAATAAATTGAAGTGTATTCTAGAAGGCTACTATTGGTAGAAATGTTAGGTCTCCCAGGCAGGTCCTCCTTGTCTTTATAAACCTTAGGCAGCTTGTAGAAACAAGGCACCACCAGTTTCTTTACAAAGAGAAAATGGTATTCCTCCATGCTGAGTAAACCTCTTTCTCTCCATTTCACTAGGGAAGAATGGTAACTGCCTGTGGCCAAAATGTAAGAATTAAAAGTGGTTCTTTAATTAACGGGCAGTTGTGTCAAGCTTTCTATATGCCTCTTTGCAATATTTGTTGACATCCCGCAGGACCACATTACCTCCTTTATGATAACCGCTTGGCCCCTAAATAGAGTGCCTAAGGCAGCTCTCTGCCTTCTGGTCAGGTTAGAAGCATAATTATCCCTAGACTCTTGCCAAATCTTCATAAGGTCATGATTGACTACTTCATGGAAAGTGTCTACAGAGTCATGTGGAGTGGTCAGGTTACATGTGGATTTAAACTTGAAAGGGTTAGGGACTAATCATATCCAATTCTAAAATAAGAGAGCTTACACAATCTCTGTAAAGCCCAATTTCTTTCCCCTACCTCCAAATCCACCGGGGCGGACAAACCCTCAATATCTCCTAGGCATAAGTCATCCTAGGTCATATCACGAGCCCTCCCCACTTCAATATAATTCTCTAGCGACATAACCTCCAGTCATCTATTGATCTCTTTTTTAAACAGTCTCTCATATAAGAACAAATGCTTTTTTACTGTCTTCGCTGTCTCCAGGCGATCAGGTGCCCCAGTCCTTGTACTCTCTGTTGTTCCATCATCCTGCTCATTCAAGAGGCTTCTTGCTGCCTTTTTTCTCATTTTTGGGGCTTCGTTCATTTGTGCTGCACAGTGAAAGATACCTCCCTTGTCTCTAATGCAATCCAAGTGTCAAACAAAGTTCTTTACATTGAAGCCTTGGAACAGTTTTATAAGCTGTATATGTAACGGCATGGCACCCCTGCCATTCAAAATACTACTGTTATCCGATTTGCTCAGAATTCAGGATATTCAGCAGAGAAAGAGAGGGGGGAATTAGATGGATCTTGAGTGCCCTCCAATACAAACGCGCTAAAATACTCACTGCCTATTTTCTACCAGATAATCCAGACTCTGGTGAGGGAATGCCAGGTGGCTTCCATTGACCAACAAGGAAAAGAATGGCAGCTAGAGTCGGAGCAGTCAATTCATACACAGAAGTTCTGCAACAAACCTGCCTCATCCACCAGAGTGGGGCCGGTGTGGGATGACAGGTGCAGGTCTAGTTGAAAATGAACCCAGGACTCCATGCCAAGTTCCTGACACAAGGAAAACCTCCACTCAATGTTCCATTACTCCACCAATTTATTGGCTCAGCTACACATTTCTACTACACAGAGTATTTGTCATGGCCTTGTACAAAATGTATCTGCAGCAATATACCATATGTCTGGCATAATATGATTTATGTGTTGTATTAGCAAAATGAGTTTTATGCATCTATCTATACCATCTGAATGATTATGTTGGTATATCTTTTATGTCTATGATTTCATTTAAATTGTGATTGGGCACATTCATTTTGTACAAGGCTGTGACGCAGACCATGTGTAGTTGAAACACGTAGCTGAGCCGAAAAAGTTGGTGGAGTTAAAAAAAAGTTGAGTGCGGGTTTTCTTTGTGTCACATATCATCAAGTGAGAATATGTGTTTTTAAGAGTTTATGGGTGTCAACCATATATACTTACCTTCTACAAAAGTTACATAGTATACTAGGTGCATTAATACCGAGTGATACTAATTCTAACATATATTATGTGAGTGCCTGTGTGACTGTATGTATTCTTGTGTGTATGGGTGTGTAAGTGTCTGTATTGGTGAATAAATGGGTATGTGAGTAGCTGTGTGGGTGAGTGAGATGCTATATGACTGGCTGTATTGTTGAGTGAATGGGTGTGTCACTGGCTGAAAGAGTGGTGGTGTGAGTGTCTCTATGGGTGTGTGAGTGGGTGTCTAAATGACTGTATGAGTGAGTGACTCAGTGAGTGACTCAGTGTGTGAGTGGCTGTACAGGTCAGTGAGTGGCTGTTTAAATTGGTGTTTGGTTAAGTGAGTTGGTGTGCGAAACTCTGTATTGGAGAGTAAGTGTCTGTGTGAATGGCAGTATGGGTGAGTGAACAGATGTGTGAATCGGCATGTAACTGGTTGTGTGGGTGTGGGTGTGTGAGTGAGTGTGTGAGTGCTTGTATGAATGAGTGGGATGCTGTGTTAGGAGGTTGTATGGGTGAGTGAGTGGGTGTGTGAGTGACTGTGTATTTAGGTAAGTGGGTGGATGGATGGGTGAGTAGCTGCATGGGTAAGTGTGTGGCTGTACAGGTGAGTGACTGTTTCTATGAGTAGCTATATGGTGAGTGAATGGTTGTGTGAGTGGCTGAGTGGAGTAGTGACTGGGTGCGTGAATACTGGTATGGGTCTGTGAATCAGTATGTGAGTGGTTGTGTGGGTGTGTGAGGGTGTGTATGAGAGGTTTTATGGGGGTGTGAGTGAGTGTGTGAGTGGTTCTGTGGATGATGTCATCAGTGATGTCATCAATGATGTTACTGACCATGTCATTATTGATATAATATGGGCGCTCATAAGCAGTGCATTGCAGGGGAGTAAGTTATAGTTAGCTCAGGCAACTATAACTAATGAATTTCTATGGTTTTGTACAAGTGAAATCTGAGCCTTTAATGTGCCTGTAAACTTTGTTTTTTTCACTGAATATCTAAGGTCTTTTTAAATTCTATTTTCTAACTATAATGTCCCTGTAAGCTTTGTTTTTTAAAGTGAATGTCTATGTTTTTTAACTAGTTGTGGCATTTACAGAGTAGTTGAGAAAGGAGGCAGGGCCTCCAACCAGCTCTCAGGAATCCTGTCGTATGGTAGCATGAGGACTTCTTGACCCCCAAAGTCACTCAGCATCCAAAAGGGCTTCATTCCCTAACCATTAGTGCACCAGGAGGTGCGCTTGCAGAGTGGTGGTGAAACGGGGCATGGCCTCCAAAGACCTCTCAGCAATCCAACTGATTGGGACTTACTAGAGGTAGGAGGAGTGGTAGTTGGACCTCATGGGCTCTCAGAAGTCAAGGGGAATTAATCTCCCGACTAGCGCTGCACAGGAGGTGCATTTGCTGGAATAGTGGTGAAAGGGAGTGGGGCATCTGATGACTTGCCGGCCAGCTTTTTAAAAAAAAATGTTTTATTAGGGGAGGGGGCTGGCTAATTTTGGCCCCGGGGCTCCTATCCCCCGGGGCCCCCCTTTCTGAAATGGTAGAGGGGGGCCATGCGGATTCCCTTCACTGGAGGAGTTTGGCCCCAGGGACCCCATCCTCAGGGCCCAGCCTCTATTGTAGGTGCCCTGGTCCCACCCAGGGCACCCACTCACATCTGTTGGGGACCACGGTTGGAGCCCCAAGGCCCCTGCCTCCTACAGGAGCCGGCATTGCTTTTAGACAAAGGGAGCTGCTAAACATGCATTTAGCTGTGACTTTGCAGGAGCTTTACCGCCACAGTAAACAGCTATGTCCCAGGGGTGTTCACCCCGGTACATAGCAGGAGCTGGACCTGGGTGGTGGTGATCCCCAGGGCCATGTATCGCTCCAGGATGAGGGCCACATGGCCCCCCTCCTTTTTTCAATTTTGACCCGGCAAGGTGTCGTTCCCCGGGGCTGTTGTGGGTCCACGCAGCCCCCCACATTCAATTTAGGAAAAGCCCCTGGGACTGCGAGAGGGTCTGCTCAGGCACCCCACATTCATTCACAATAAACCCTGGGGGAGGTGGGGCCCCCAGGTCTGTAGGGGGTCTGCACAGACCCTGGATCATTTTGAGATAAAGCCCCAATACGTGCCCTCTCTAGAACATTTTTTAAAACGGCCTTGAAGGATTGGTCCCCAGGGACTTGCAATGGCTGCTCTGCCACCTACCCCTTATTTTTAATAGTGGCCCTGGGGAATGGGGTCCCAGGGCCTAATAAGGTTTTGGGACGGTGCCACGCAGCCCTTGTCCTTTAATTGTGATAATGACCTTGGGAGATGGGGTCCCCAGGCCTAACAAGGCTCAGGGTGGAGGGCCAAAGGCCATGGGCATCATGGGGTTGGCTGCCTGTGTGTCATTGGCAGCAGAGCCTGTCCAACACCCCCATGTATGACTGAAAACTCTGTGCAGCATGACGTTGGCTGCATGGAGGGGGTTAGCCGCAGGGCAGCGATGGGTTGGTTTAATGTATACTAATTAAATAATAATTTATGTTAAAAAAGCCTAAAAATTCACAGAAAAAAACAAAAGTTAAAGTAAAATTGTAGTGAGGTGAACTATTCAGTAACAACATAACATTTTAAACTCTAAAAACCACTGAGCTTCACCTGTTATAGTCATAGCTATCTCAAGTAACTATAACTCATGCCAAAAGGTAACTTTAGCTCATGCCCCTGACATGCATTGCTAATCACCCCACATATTTCATCACTCATGACATTGTCTATGGCATCATTGATAATATCACTGAGTTATAGTTACTCTTGGCCACAAGTTCTTAGTTACTTGAGATAACTATAACTGATGAATGTCAGTGATTCTTAGAGTTTAAAAAGTCATATTGTTACTGAGCATTTCACCTAACTATAACGTTAGTTTAACCTTTATTTTTTTCATTGAATATAGATATATATTACCCAGTGGTGGTCCCACTGGGTTGTTTTAGTTTAAGTCTACCTTTCCATAGGTAGAGCGTTTTGTGGTTTGCTTATAACTTTAGTTCAGTTTTTTGAACCTTCATTTAACTTTCCCAAAAATTGTTTTTCCATCAAAGTTTGAGGGTGATCCATGATCCATCAAGCGCGGGCTGAGAAAAAAGGGGGTCACAAAACCAAATTTCTCCATGCATTTTCTATAGACTCTTTTAGGCAGCGCTATTGCAAAAGCTGATGAATAGAAATACATCAAGTTTGGCAGGAAATTAGATCTTGGTCCAGAAAGCATGCTTTTTGTGATTTGGGGTAAATTCATGAAGTAGTTTTTGATCAAATAAGGTTTGAAAATATTTGTATATCTGGATTGTTAGTTTCAAGGGATTCTTGTGAAACTCCCTCAAACCCAGTTGTTAGACTTGGGTGTTCCCGGACTTTTTGGCCTCTACCTCCTGTGTTTTTGATGCTGTGCTGGATTTTGTTTGTGCTGCCTTAGATGCTTTGGGCACTTTGCCACTGCTGATCAGTTTCAAAGTGCAAGTGCTCCCTGTGTGAATTGATATTGTGATTGGTTCTCCCTGATTGGCATATTTGTTTTACCAGTAGGTCCCTAGTCAAGGGCACTACATGTGTCAGGGTGGGTAAATAAAATGCTACTCGTGGGCTTGCAGCACTGATTCTGCCACCCACATGAGTAGCCATGAAAAGATGTCTCAGGCCTGCCACCGCAGTGCCTGCGCACAGTTTGTTAACTGCTATGTCGACCTGGCCAGTGCACCCACTTGCTAGGCCTTACCCTTCCCTTTTCTTGCATATAGGACACCCCTATGGTAGTCACAAGGTACCCCCCTGGGCAGGGTGCAGTGTATGTGAAAGGTAGGACATGTACTGTTGTGTGTAACATGTCCTGATAGTGAAATACTGCCAATTTCGTTTTCCACTATTGAAAGGCTAACTTGCCCATAGGACCGAATGGGGAAGGCTTTGTAACATTTTACAAGTATATCTTCACATAGGGATACAATAGAAAACTTGAGTTTGGTTCCCCTGAACTCAGAATTAAATGACACATCTTTTAGTAAAGATGATTTTTAAATTGTGTGTTTGAAAATATCACTTTTAGAAAGTGGCTATTATCTTGTTCAACCTTCCTGTGTGCCTCTGCCTGTTTGTGGGTTGACTGTCTGGCTTTGGAGTGACAGGGGCTGGGGAGTTGCAGTGGCTCCAGGAGTCTGGATGAGTCAGCACTAGGCTGAATAGCCCTGATCTGCATTTGGAGTGGTGGGAGGAGTAGCACTTGTACCTGAATAGGGCTGTGCCTGCCTTCCACAATTCTGGCTCCGCCTCCCTGTGATGTGTCTGGAACCAAGGCCCACACTAACAAAGGAAGTTGTAGTGCACTGGCAGAGTGGCCGCAGAACTGGTTTGAACTGGGCTCAGAGCCCCTTGAACAAAGAGAACAAAGACATTTTGGGGTATAAGTATCAGACCTAAAACCCCTGAACTTGAGATCATTCCTGAAATTCAAGAGGAACCTTTGCCAAGGAGAAGAGCTGGAGTGACTGAGAAGTACTGCCCTTGCTGTGTGTCTGGGGTAGGCCTGTAATTGCTGTTTCTGCCAAGGGAAGGAGAAGGAATTTGCTGTGTGCTGTGTCCCCTGCTTTAAGGAGATCTCTAAGGGCCTGAAGTGAGTTGGCCTTCTGTTCAGAAGTCTCAGGGACACAAAGACTTCATCCCCAGCTCCCCTGAACTCTGCTGTTGTGAATTCTGACCTGCCTTGAGGTGCGTGTGCCAGTTTTGGACCTCTGGAGGTTGTTGCTGCTGTTTGGGAGCTGGAAGAGAGAAGAAACTCAAAGGACTACAGAAATCGACGCTTCGCTCGTTTTGCGGCTGTTTTTCCGACGCGTCTTCACAGCGCGAGAAGAATTTCCGCGCATCGCTGCATCGCTGCGGAAACCGTCGCAGCGCCTCTCGTCACTGCAAGAATTGGCGCATAGAGGGATCGCGGCTGAAGAGGACCGATGCAGCGCTGTGCAATGCCACTGCATTGATTGCCGATGCATCCCGAAGATCCACGCATCATACCTGTGCGACACGCTTCCCCGACGCATCACCTGCGTACCGGAACCGGCATGAAGAATCGACACATCACTCCTCACACAGACCGGAATCGACGCAACCCTTCCTCTGCGTGCAGCGGTACTGTTGCATCGCCTCCTCAGGGTGTCAGGAGTGTTGCATCTCCTTGTTTTCTGGCACTGTGGCTGTTTGGCTTGGTGAACCTTGACGCAACTACAGGTACTTTGGTGAAAAGTCATGCATCCATAGTTTTCTATGGTACAAGTTCTTAAAACATTTTTAAAAGTCATACTTTTAACTGTGTATGTTGGATTTTTGTCATTTTTATCTTTTTAGTTTAGATAAAGATACATTATTTTTTTCAACTGGTGTGGTGTCCTTTTGTGGTGTTTTCACAGTATTGCTGTGAGTGTTGGTACAAATACTTTACACATTGCATTTGGAGTAAGCCTGTCTGCTCGTGCCAAGCTACCAAAGGGGTGAGCAGGGGTTATCTAAAGTGTGTATCCCCCTTACCCTGACTAGAAGCAAGGGTCCCTATATGGACAAAGGTACCTACCGCTGCCAAATAGAGACCCCTTTTCTAACACCAGTTATAAAAAATAGAGCAGCCTGATTGGCCCAAGGTTTTTTTTGCCCATGGGCCAATTTACTCCCACAGGAGACAAGCCTCTAGAACTCCTAGAACATGAAGAAGATGTTACAGGCAGCCATTCCATGACTCAGGGACTCAGTCCCCTGTCTATCTTGAGTTTAAAAAAGAAAAAAACATAAGGGGATGGGATAGGGATACCCCATGGCCTAAATATTTAATTTTTAAAGGCTGCAATTCCGCGGTACTCCCGCACCGCGGGAACACAGCTTTAAAAAATAAAAAAATACCGAACTGTATTGTTAATTTAATATATATATATTTGGGGAGGGGGTGTTAATGGCATCCTACTAAGTCATGCAGGGACCTGGAAACCCCAAGGCCAAGTATAGTTTGAAGGGGAGGAGGGCATGCATCCCCCCCCCCATCCGAGGTACAAATGGGTCGTGGGAACACCATCCCACTGGGTCAACAGACAACAAAAAGGGGAGGTGGGCCACACACCCTCCTCCCTATGCTGATGTCAGCCCTGGGGACATCATTCTCCACGGTGCTATAATACACAGGAGCCCGACCAAGACACTGTGCTTTCCATATCCTGCCCGCACTGTCCTGGGCAGGGAGCTGCATCTTGCTCCCACCCAGCAGAGCAGTAGGAAAATGCTGCTCCTACCCGGCTGGGAGCAAAGGAGAGGTGTGGCTGCCTCTAGTACCCAGTATAGGGCTGGCTGGGGAGCCGGCTATGGCCGCAGGGGGCCTGGAGAACCTCCCGTGGCCCCCTACATATTGTTTTGTGAGTGACTTGACTGGACACCAAAGCACCCACTCAGGACTCATGAGGACCCTGGGGATGGGTCCCCCAGACCACAATAAGCTTGTGGAGGGGGCTACATGCCCCCCTCCCTTTTAAAAAAAAAGAAGGCCCCAGAGGATGGGGTCCCCGGGGCCCATAGTGGCTTGGGTAGGGGGCTGTGTGCCGTGGCTTGGGTAGGGGGCTGTGTGCCCCTTCCCCTTAACAAAAATGTAGGCCTGGGGGCTGGAGTCCCTGGGGTCCATATAGGCTCATGGAGGAGGTTGTATACCCCTTCCCTTTAAATGTATGTTTTGGCCCCAGGGAATGTGCTATCTGGAGTCATAAAGGCCTGGGGAGGGATCTTGTGTGCCCTCCTCCCTTTAAATAAATGAAAGGCCCCGGGAAATGGGGTTCCCAGGGTCATAAACGCTTGGATAGGGGGGGCTATATAGTTTTATATAAATAGCAAGAATTCAAAGCATACAATGTTGAACCCACAGAGACATGTGATGAAATAATAAATGAATTAGTCCAGCCGGACAACTTTGGCGTGAATGTATTAGGTTTCTGAGGATGACTCAGGTCATTAGGGTGTTTATAATTGAATTTCACCAAATTATTTGATTGTTTAAGTATAAGTAGAAATTTGATAAATAGATGAAAAGCAAGAATTTGAAATGCACAATGTTGATCCCATGAAGAGATATGAGAAAATGATAAATTAATTACTCCAGCCAGTGTGAGAAAAATAGACTACAGGATATTATGTAGTGCTCTCTGTTTTTTTTTATATCTCCAATACCGCCACAAGGGATTCAAAGGTGTTGGAAATGGCCCTTTTTTTGCAGGGCTACCCCAAACATTTTGCCTTCCACCTCCTCTTTTTCTGACCTTTTGTTGGTTTTTAGACTGTGGGCACTTTACCACTGCTGACCAGTGCTAAAGTGCATGTGCTCTCTCCTCTAAACATAGTATAATTGTTTTACACCTGATTGGCATATTTAGTTTACTTATAAGTCCCTTGTAAATTATTATACCATATACCCAGGGCTTTTAATCAAAATGCTACTAGTGGGCCTGCAGCACTGACTGTGCGACCCACACAACTAGCCTTTCAACCTGTCTCAGACCTGCCGTTGCAAGGCCTGTGCATGCAGTATATTGCCACTTTGACTTGCCATTGAAAACCACAGGCCAAGCCTTAAACCCTCCTTTTACTATACTCAGATCACTCTTAATGTAGGCACTAGGTAGCCCTAAGGGCAGGGTGCTGTGTAAGTAAAAGGTAGTACATGTATTCTTAAGTCTTACCTGTCCTGGTAGCGACAAACATCTACATTTGTTTTTCAATGTGTCCTACTCCTTAGGCTAGCATTGGGAATTCCTTAAAACACATTTAAGCTGTAATTCCTGATTAGAAAGAAGTGGTTAAATCATGTTTCATATCTTTGGAATGGCAATGATAAATCCTCTTTAGTTGTAAAGTTGGATTTGACATTCCTATTTTAGAAATACCACTTTTAGAAAGTGGATATTTCTCTGTTCTTCCCTTAGCTCTGTGTGCCTGCGGCCTGTCTCCAATGCACATCTGGGTTGTTTAAAGCTACACTTTGTGCATTTCCTCTAGACAGCAACAAACACAGGAAGGGTGGGTTTGACAGAGGACTTGTCTGCATTCATCTGCATTCTGATAGCCTTCGTGGGCTGGAAGGGGGAGAGGGAGCTCACACATGCATCGGAGTAGGCAGTGTCCTGTCCTCACACCAAGGACTGATTACCCCCCACAAATAGCCTGGCAGACAGGGCTGGGATAAAAGGGGACCCGTGCACTTCAAGGAGCTGCTTTGAAGTTAACCCCACTTCAAAGGCACAAGTATAAGTACTGGTGCTCTGACCCCACCAAAACAGTACACTACTGTACCTGGAAAGAACTCTGCTAGAGTAAAATCTGCTGTGCTGTTAGGATTGCCATTGTGCTTTGACTGGCTGTTCTGAGGAACTGCTTCTCTGCTTTGTTGAGCTGCCCTGCTGATCTCTGCCCTGTTGAGGAGAAGGGCTGGACCTATCTCACTTGAACCCAGAGGGACTCCAAGGGCTTGCCTCCTGTTTTCTGAAGTCTCAGGGATGCAAAAGACTTCCTGAAAATTCTGGTGCTGCTGGACTCTGCCATCTGTAAGCCCTACCCTTCTCTGAGGTGCCCACTCCAGTCTTGGGCATTAGAAGTGAGTTCTGCAGCTGTTTTGCTACAAAACTGATGCATAGGCACCTTTGTGCCGATCATAACCAATGCATTGCCCTTCGACGCAGACGCAGAGGCTGTTCAATGACAGCGGCTCTACTGTCTGTGCAGCCCATCAGTGACGCGACATGACGATGACGCATTGCCTCTATTTTAATGGACTTCAACGCCAACACAGCGACCTGACTACATGAAAAACATTGGCACGTTGTGCCCTCAGCATCAACGCCTTGCTCCATCCAAGGTACATTTTCAGCAGAACCTGTATGAGTCTCTAGCCGCCCTGCTGTCTGTCACTGTAGGCCTTAACTTTGGATTTACTACAGTCCCTCACCTCCTCAAGTAACCTTTTAGCACTATTTACTTCAAAGCACTGTTTTTGTATATATTCTTTAAAAAAATCATATCGACTTCCACTGATTGGACCTTTGTCATTTTGGTCTTGTTTTCCTCAGTGTGCGGAGTCTTTTGTTTGGTGTATTCATTGTGTTGCTGTGTGTGTGTGTGAATGCGTTGCACAAATACTTTATACATTGCCTCTTTAGATAAGCCTGACTGCTCTATGCAAAGCTGCCAGAGGGTGAGCACAAGTTATCTTTTAGTGTGTATCTAATTTACCGATACTAGGATTGTGGAACCTACTTGGAAAAGGTGCATACCTCTGCCAAGTAGGGATCCAATTTATAAAAAAAGGATAGTGGCTAAATGGTGACATGCTCGGTGATCAAGGTCATTAAGGCCAAAATGTGTTGATTTTGTTTCTGCAGCTGGAATAAATTCACTGGCTTAACCACTCTTGGGGTGCATGGTTATTTGCGTGTGGAGAAGCATTTTTGGGTATATTCCAGCTGCACATCTTGCATGCATCCCATCCTGCTTTCTGTGTCTGCAAGTTCCCATGGAAAATGTCCATGTTCACAATGGCAATGCAGGTGCTCCAGATGGGCCATGGGTCCCATATACATATAGCAGTAACCCAATAAAAACCACACTCCACTGTCAGTTGCCACTTTGTTTTTATTTGTCAAATGATGGATGCCCATTTCCCACAGATACAAATGCGTAATGACCAATAGACATAAAAGAAATACTTCATGTGTGAACATAAATTGCAGAGAATAATCTAGTTAAAACCAAATTTATGTTACAAATCATCATCACAGTTGTGTGCATAAATCACGTAATTATGAACCTAAATTACGAAACATCTACAAAGTAAAATAAAACTGGGTCCTGGAGCTAATCTCTCAGCATCCAGCAGCCGCGTTAATGAGAACTATGGAGACCAGCAGGCAATGTAAAACAGCAGACATAATGCATCCTAAATTAAAATTATAGTAGAATAAATTATGACCCATGGCTGACAGTAAAAGTATCTAAATATAATTGTATGACTGCTGCGTACTGGATAAATACACATCATTAATGTAAAAAACAATGCACGATGTCCATCCCTCCTAACTATCAAGTTCAGTCTGCATAAAATCTAATTTGGTTAACATTTATTTACCTTTTGGAACCCAGCCGAAAGTTGATTAGGTGGCCAGGAGCCTGCCAACTTCATTAGACATGCAAGAAACAGGGTACCTGTGCATAAGCCTGGCAAAGACTTCTTATTAGAGAGATGTTGAACTTGGGCTTGAAATTCTTTACAATGTTGAATGCGAGACGGCCAAATGTGATGATCCTTGTGAATTTCCACCACACAACCCAGGCTTCCAGCCTAACTATCAATCAAATTATACAAGTTGTTTCCAAGTAGCCCAGAAATAATTAACTGCGCATCCCATAGAAAATTATGAGAATTCCCAACAGCTCAGTGAACTGCCAATGCTTCCTTCTGTGTTATGGGGTAATTATTTTCTGAACAGCATAAGGCACAGAATACTAAGCATGCTGTTCCTCTCACCTTCTGTAACAGAACACCTCCAAGACCTTTGAACTCGATAAGTAACTAGTATTGTTTCTAAACATGGAACAAAGACTTGAAGACATAGAGCTTTGCTGAGCTCAAATTGGTTACTGTCAGGTGTTGGTAACCTTTCAATGGCTTGAGAATGCAATTGTGCTCACAAAACATTTATATGTACCATAGTAAGTGAATGCACCTTTAATGCCCCTTGCTATATGCAAGTTGGAATGGGTAATTATGTGAACTTCCACCAAAATTACGTGACTTTATGCGAAATCCAAAACTGATAAGTGGCGCTATATTGTAGCATGAAATGTTTCTTCATTTCCATTTTGTCTGAGAATATATTTTGAGCTAAAAAATAGTGCAAAAAACACAAGCACCGTGAACAATCATTCGCCCCTATTATGGTCATGCGTGTTGTTCCCCTGCTCCTCTACTAACATTTTGCCATGTGGTATCAGGCATTATATAGGTGTCATCCCTTCAATGTTACCTTCGAATAACTTACCACTGCAGAGTATTTATACCATAAATTGATGCTTACTTTTTGGAAAACACACCAGATTTCTTCAATAGTCACTCAGTACTCCAGTTTTGAATTAAATTAAATGATTAATGATTATGCAAGGTTTAATTTTTTCTGCTAATTTGAATTCAGTTAGACAGATAAGTCAAGACTTAAATGGAATATTTTGCAATGCGTTCTTGGCACGAATTTCATTGTATTATGTTTCTAATTTAAATGGCTTCTTGACTGCTACGCATTCACTTTGATTACATTTTTTGTGTTCCAGAAATATAAAAGAACATACACATCTGAAGAAATTCAGAATTCCGAAGGTTTATGACTAATCATGTTACTCTTAAAGACATATGTAAGGTGCATTTAAATGAGGAAATAAAGGTAAATTGACGTGAGTAAATGTTCACATTTAAAGTATACATGAATTCATTTATTTTAACATTATTTCCTGTGGTGTTTCATTGTGAGTCCCTAACTCCATCATTTTCTATGGGAGGGTATTTGAGTGGTAGGTTTCAGGAGTAGATGGAGCTGGGTTATTCCAGCTGTGACCTCCTGTTTGGTGTCCTTTTGGAACTTCTACATTTAGGAGTGCAGTTTTAGAATAGGAAGGGGCTTAGTTATTTGTGGGCTGGTGCATGTTCTTCTCTAAACCCTCCTTAGACCTCCTCAACCTCTACACTTTAGAAGTAAGTATTCCCCATTTTCTTTCCACCGCTCACCTGTCCTTCCAATATTTACTGCTAAAAGTATGCTTAAATGTGTTGTTGGGGTAGAGTTCGTGAATAGGTCCATAACAAAAATTAGGAAAATAACCTAAAGCCGGTATTTTTCCCCTTATCAGTCCATACTTTAAATAGTAAATATAAGAAGAAAACACTTTAAATGTGCTCTGCAGCTGCCTTAATGATACTAGACTGATAACTAAAGTAAACAAAGAATGAAAAGGAAGGGCTTTAAGTGGGCCGGGTCCTGTCGGGCTGAGACTGGTCCATATCGGCTCTCCATTTTTGCTCTCACCCTCAGGATGAAAAAACTAATCTTGACTCTACAGCAGAACCACCCTTCACTACCTCTGATGTAACTTCAAAGAGGCTCGTTTTAGCTCTTCTATAGTCTCATTATTTCAGAACTGAAGCATTTTCAATATTATAGACAATGAAGCCATAGTTGCTGCTTTTTTAGGTCTCGCCTAGCGTTGCAGCGCGAATGCGCTGCTACCGCTTTGCGAGGCATGCAGCATATACTGTAGTGTGGAAGCTTTGTGGAAGCCCCGCCCACTCTCTGCCCATTGGCTTTTGTCTTAAATGCTGCCTTTCCGATTGGTTTGAGGCTTGTTAGTCCCTCCTCATTCATCATTTGTATCCTTCCACGGCTATTGGCCCCTTTACTCCTGACACTATTTTCTTTTATGTCTCGCCTAGCGTTGCAGCGCGAATGCGCTACCATTGCTTTGCGAGACATGCATTATATACTTTAGTGTGGAAGCTTCGTGGAAGCCCCGCCCACTCTCTGCCCATTGGCTTTTGTCTTAAATGCTGCCTTTCCGATTGGTTTGAGGATTGTTAGTCCCTTCTCATTCATCATTTGTATCCTTCCACGGCTATTGGCCCCTTAACTCCTAACACTATTTTGTTCCCTATCTCCCCACCCCACCGCCCCATCCATCAGTCAGTGACATCAAAACCCTCCCCCACCCCCACCCCACTCCAGTTTGTGTTTTCTTGCCTGCCGACACTTCCATTTTCAACTTTATTATTGCCACCTTGAAATATGTGAGTTCAAGATGTATGCTGTACAAAAACTTCTCGTGTTTAATGAACTAGATTTTAATGTTACTCTAAATATAATAAGACTCTATGCAACATTCGGGGTATGCATGGCAACTGACGCCTCTTAGTTAACAAATGGCATTGTTGTCGGGCGGTAGGAGCGGCAGTGTTTTAACTCATGCTTAAAACAAGCACTTTTAATACCTTCCTCTCAATTCAGTACTATAATCTTGTGTACTGAGGTGATGGGCTAAAGAAATGCACTTTTTTGAATTCTGAAGAAACATTATCGCACATTTACATCATGTTTACTGTATGATTAACATGCCGATCATTTTCACGGCTCGCCCACTGGCTCGTATACGCTTGGCTCAACTCCGGCTAGCTCTACCTGTTAATTAATATATTGGCTCATGCACCTCTAACAAAGAGAGATGAATGGATACATGACAGTGATGGTAGAGAAATAGACTGGTGCAGACAAACAGACAAAGTCAGTCTCGATTGCATCACGTCTGAATCGTCACTTTCAATAACCTGGAAATCTGCCTGCAACTCCCGCATGCCCCAACCTCATCCCCCTCACCTATTCTTAGCAGAAGCGGCAGATTCTGAGCTGTGCCCTGCTGGTGCAGAGGAGCACGGCAGAGTCTGTAGAAGCGCTGGGATCCCTAGCCTCTCCAGGTGGGCACCTAAGCCTTCCGGGTGCCTTCACACTCAGCATAAATGAATACATTTTGTTCTGTGCTTTAGTCGCCCATCTGTGAGCACTGTCTGGTAGATGAAGCTCGGCATTAATAAACACATTCAGAGAGGTTGTTGTGTACAAACAACAGCCACAATACCGTACGTTTTGAACATGTAGTTAAATACCTGCTCACTGAGTACCTCATTGGCTGATCATTCCATGGCACTACCAAAAATACATTTGGACACATTTGCTCAACTGTAAAACACTCCCTTCTATTGCTCATTTAACAACTTGGGGATTTGGGGTTAGGTAACCTACTTTGGATGCTGTGTAAAAGAGTTAATACAAAAATGAATGCAATGAAACTAAGCAACCAGTACTGTCTAAAACACTGTGAAAACTGACACGTATTCTGGCATTTTGTTTAGTTAATGTTGATTTTCTCATAGATGCAAGTAAAGTACTCTTAATACCTTAATGAAATCTGCACACTTTTAACGAATAACACCGGCCGACCTTTGACAACTAGGCAATGAATACATTTTCATGTACCCCCGAAGCCCCCCTGGCCCCTGCCTCCTTGGCAAACTTCATTGCCTCCCAGTGTTTGGGGGATAACCAAGACGCAGGAGAGTGAGTCAAATAGTCTAGAAAATGAAAGAGAAGCCGGGATTCAGATTCACATGCTCTGATCCTGATCGCGTTGGTTAGTCTGTAAGCACCACTTTTATTAATGAGTTTCGCATTCGTAAAGCACCACGGTGTGCATGTGTGGCGACACTTCACCCATGAGGAACGTGCCAAGCAATTGTTGACACAATCCACACTTTGCGTCTTTTTCAATATATTTATTACGAAGTGCAGGACCTTTCCAAGGGATTTTGCACACTACATACATTCACTTCAAAACTAAAACGTGTAGGTAAAAAACATTGCCATTTACAATGTCAATAGCTCTAACTCACAAATGCGAGACCTATTTGCATTGCAAATGCTTGTTATCTTATGTTGCTAACAGCCATTGACATAGCCATTAGTCCTGGCTTGTTGTAGGTGTAATGTTACTTGTATTATATCTCTGGATGCAATGACAGAAGCAGCAAAATACCATCTGGAGGCCACACAATGCTAAGCGCAGAATTTTAGCTTAGGTGTTTTAAGCCACGCCCTTAATGACATCGTACATGCCCCTTGGAGAGAAGCCTCAGTTTTTTCATCGCACTTAAAGCCCTGAGAAAACCATACGAATAATGAATTTAGAGGATGTTATATAAAGCTCTACTTGTCAGAATGTTAAAACGTGGCAGATGCCTGGTATTTTAATCTAAGAGAGGTGGCAGCCCTATCCCAACGTGTTTTAGGAAAGAGAATGACAGATAACAATCTCCCAGCAGAGAGACATGTAAATACTCTGAAGGACAGAAAATTAGCAGATCAAGATTCATTTCAGTATAGGAAGTTTCGTCTCGGTTACTCTCATCCCCACTTTTCCGGCATCAAGGTAGAATACAATAGTATGGCTGAGTGAGAAACTGGCTCCGCTCTGCAGTTCCTTCCTTTTCCGGTCCTCTGGTACTCGAGAAACAGCTCTCAATGGGCCTGAGGGCGTCAGTTATGTATAATGTTACACGCAGCTGGGAACACGCAGCTTTGTTTGGTAAATGTGTGGAAGGTCTTAAAACTGCACAATACTTATATATTTTCAAGAGGCGCTACGTGACGTTTCCTCTTGAGGTAATTTCTGTCCTCCATTTCTGCTGCGTTTGTTGATAGCAGAAAGTGAAACATAGTTGTCCAGGTTCATCATCAAATGTCTTTATTTCGGTCATTGAGACCATAAAAGAATACATCGTAATACAAGACACATTTACAGTATAAAAACATTGCACAGTTGTAATAAAGATATTAGCTCAATAAAACATCATTACTTGAAATGGTTTTAAGAAGGCCTGATCGTGTAAACCACATGGACGTTAAATATGTGGCAACCGCAAATGCAATTGGGGGCGAAATGTCAGACTTAAGTAATCTAAAAGCGGGGGAGTACTGATTAAATCCCATGTTTCTAAGTAGTGGGCAAAGCCAATACTTTCTTGCTCTTCTGTATACCGGGCAAAAAAATATGACATGCAAGTCAGTCTCTTGTGTGTGCTTGCAAAAGGGGCATGAGGCCGTATGTTCTGAATGTGGCCAAAGAGCGGTAAATGCCCTCAGGGGGAGAGTATTATAGCGCCATTGCATATAAAGCTTTCTTGTGAGAGTGGGACCCATATCATTATAAGTCGACTCTAGGTGGTAAAAGTCTTTAAAAGCCAGGAAGTAGGCAGTATGAGAGCCCTCCTTCGCATTCCTTATGGCATCTTGCAAATGATGCTCACGAAAAGCCTTCGTGATGAGTTTACGTGGGACCCTGAGGCATGCAGCCTCGGGGTCATGCCATAAGTCTGGTCGATCCAATGTCTCACAAGTATGCTTTATATAACTTAGCCAAGGTATTTGTGTATTGTTGCGGAGTCGCAGAATCTCTTGCAGCTCTGATCTGTATTTGGAAAGTTCAGGGGAAGACCATATCTTACACCATAAAGTTAGGGGTTTTAAGCCCAGCTCCACTGAAATCGGTCTTAAGCCCAAATCTAGTCTAAGGGGCAAAAGAGGGGTACTAGCAAGTAACGCTGTCAGCTGCCTAACAAAAGTATTCTCCGTTACCTGGAGCTTCTGTGAAGACGTGTGTCCCCAAATTTCTGCACCATAAATAATTGCCCCCCTAGCCTGGACCTTGTATATTTGTATACGTGGGCCTAGGGGCCTATATGTAAGGCCTTTTGTCAGCCTGCCAATTCCTCCCACCAACTGAGTCAGTTTCATATTAGCCCTTAATTTGTGGGATTCCCAAGTCATGCGCTCGTTAATAACTATACCCAGGTATTCAAAGGTAAAGACCCTCTCCAACCTAGAGGACCCAATACTAGGGCACGCACGTGTTTAATCGGGGGGGGGTTGAAGATCATGAATTTTGTTTTAGAAGCATTGATCTCCAACCCACGTTCCTCACAAAAACCTACGAAGCCATCCAAAACCCGTTGGAGTCCCATAGGGGATTTGGATAGCAGCAGGGTATCATCTGCAAACAAGATTGCAGGAACCCTGCTGCCATCCAACTTGGGGGCATCAATGTCATTCAGGGTACAAAGATGATCTACGACCCCATTGACAAAAAGACAAAAAAGGGTCGGTGCGAGGACACATCCTTGCCTGACCCCCCTATCGACAGGGAAAGCGTCGGACAAAGTACCATCCCGTCCACACCTTACTTTGGCGTAGTTCCCCTGGTGGAGCCTTCTCCAGATTGAGAGAATATCCACAGGGACCCCCATCTTCATTAACACCGACCATAACTTATCTCTAGGCACCAGATCGAAGGCGGCACGAAGATCCACAAAAACTGTGTAGAGGCTGCCACCCTCAATCAGCACCGTCTTCCAATATAAAAGAGTTAAGCGGAAGATTTGGTCGGTGGTGGAAATACCACGTTGAAATCCCGCTTGGTAGGGGCTCATAATCGCCGTTTCATCGATCCAATCCTGGAGGCGATTTAGAATGAGCCTGCCAAAAATCTTCTGCGGTACATCTATTAGGCTAATGGGTCTGTAATTGGCTGGGAGCAGAGGCGAACCCTTTTTAAAAATTGGGACAATCTCTGCTGCCAGCCAAGTACCCGGAATAGCCATGCCCGCTAGAATGGCGTTGTAAAGAGTCAAGAAATAGGGGGTCCAAACGTCTGGCTCCTGCTTGAACAGATCACCCGGAAGACCATCTAAGCCAGGTGCCTTTCCTGTGGCGAGACCGATCAAAGCGGCTCGTACCTCCTTTAATGTGAATGGTTCGCCGGTCTCGATAGGGCAGTGGGGGAAGCTAAAACTTTCCTCAGCATCCGCTGGTAGTTTATAAAGAGACTGGAAATGGTCCTCCCACACCTTAGCTGAGATATTTGGTTCTAGGGCAGGTAGCAATTCCTCAGCACCCGTGTTGACACAGCGCCAAAATTTGCGCGAGTCTGCACGGGCCAGGAAATTAGTGAGTTTAGTCCATTTGTCGTGTTCCCATTCACTTTTAGCGTTTAAGATCAAGGACTTATAGACACTCCGTCTGGCCCTAATATCCACGGCATCCCTTCCTTCCTTGATTGATTCCAGAAGGTCGGCTTTTGCCTTACGGCAAGCGCTGTTGTACCAGGATGGACCGAGAGTTTTCCTATTAGTCCTAGTTATTGGTTTGGTTAAAAATTCAGAGACTATTTTAAGGAGGTCGGCATGTAACTGTCCCAGGTCGAAGTGAATATCCTCGCTGGTGGCTTTCTCGGCTAACACCTGAAGCTTCTCGAGAAGAGGCAATGTTTGAGCATATAAATTATGAATCTTATCCGGATGAGAGGATAAATGCTCCCACTTTATTTTGCGTCTATTAGACACGAGTCCCCGACAATCCCTAGAATCGGCCATTTGATTTCCCCTGACTGGGGCGCCGGGATGACTGTAGCTTAATTCAAGGGCATTGTGGTCGCTATCGTTCCTGACTGTGACCCAAAAATCTTCAACAAAAGGCCAAGAAGACACCGGGACTAATACATAGTCCAGTCTGGACTCACTGCCCATTCTGTTAAAAGTGCATCTTGCCTTGGTATCAGACTTAGACCTGCCATTACAGGCACGTAGTCCGTATTTCAGCAAAAGGGAATTAATTTGCCGAGCCAGGGGGGACCATATCTTTGGGGCCGGAGCCTGTGTGGGAGGAATGTGCCAAAGGAGATCCTCCTCCGTGGCCAAGCCTTCCATAAAGCCAGGGAGGGGCTCGTAGTGACAGTTAAAATCCCCGCCTATGAGATAGGCGGTACCCTGTGGTATATCCTTCACAACCAAAGCGAGCTCCGTTATAGTGGAAGACTCCTGAGTGATATTTGTTGGCCGTGAGTAGATATCAACAGAAGGCTGCCGGTATTCGGCCACTCCAGCAGCACAGCGAGAATATCTGCTGAATTAGTGGGTAGTAGATCCGCCCTGCAGCCTAGGTTGGTGGCCACCCATGTTGTAAGGCCGCCTGAGGGACGCCCTCTACCCCCCCACGTTGCGTGTGTGGAAAAAGATGCATACCCCTTATGAGAAATATTTTCTCTAGCCCAAGTCTCTTGTAAGAGACAGATGTCTTTCTGCTCAATAAAGGAACACCAGGACGGATTATTCAATTTGTTGGAGAGCCCCGCAATATTCCATGATAGTATCTTGAGGGGGGGAAGAGTGTTACCACAAGGGGTGGGCTTTGGGAGGGGACCGCTTCCAGCTCCAACCTCCGGGGGGGGGGGGGGTTTGGCCACAGTCAATTCCCTGGATAGCCCTCTGGGGTGGGGTACTCCCAGGAAGAAGGGCCACCACCAAAACCCCCTCTTCTGTATCTTGGGTGTGACGCAGATGTTCTTTCTCTTTGGGAGGTACTGGTTGACTATTCTTGCTTTTATTCAAAGCACCACCACCCACCAACCCACACGGTCAATCCACCATATCTAGGATAGAGAAACGATTGTGAGTTGGGACTTGGTCGCGACTGGGGCATCCTTTCTGCCATCGTTCCCTGTCCACCAATGAAGCCCTTATCCCATTTCTCCTGGATACTAGTTCCCAACCATCCTCAGCTTGCGGAGATATTATGGGGGGGTAAAAAAAGGAAAGTGGAAGGGATTGGATAAGAGATCCCAGTGTTAGATATGGCCAGCTACATATATGAGAAACTGTGCGGGGATCCCTAAAATTAATCAATACACAGTCACCCGTGATAGTTTTTTTGGTGTTTCCCAGCCACGGGAGTCTCCTGACCATAAGAACTTCGCTATTAACACCCTCAGGTAGAGGCCTGTTCTTGGAAAGCCAATGAATGACTTTGTTTTTTAAAGCCCCCAATGGTTCACTGATCGATGGTTTTAATTCCGGGATACCCGTTAGGATGACTGTGTAAGGAGCTGACTCAGGTGGTAGATTAACTAATCTGTGTCTACTATCCTGTCCCTGCACCCGTGATGGAGATGGTAGTAAGATGTCTGAGGGGTTGGGAATAATATTCTGTGGGGGGATCTTAGGCCCAGGTATTGGAGATTCAATCAATCTGGGCAGATGTAAGTGGGGAAGGAGTTGTGGGCCAGGGCTATTCCTAGATAGTGGTGCGTCTGCGGGCTTTGCGACTACTTTGGTTGATTTAAATGTGTCCCCTAGCTGGACCAATCCATATTGTAAATTTTGTATGGATGATTCCAATTTTGCAAGGCGATCTATTATGGGGGTGAGCATTTCACTCATGAGAGATTTTATGTCGGCAAGTGAGAAGCCCTCCTTCCGCACAGCAATTTTTGGACTCACAGGTCTGTTAGTCTGGGTTGGGGGTATAGCCACTCCCCCTCGCCCCGCTGTCGGAGGAGTTGTTTTTCCCCTAGAAACATGCTTTGAGATCTTCGGCCTGCGCCCCCCTACAGTTTGAGCCCTTCCCTTCTTCTTGGGTATTGCTCCCTCACGGTCCCCCTGGGTGGTGTGTGAAGTGGGGGTAGTACTAATGCTCGTAGGTGTCTCAGGGGCTAAATCTGATTTGCGTGTTAACGAGGCAGTAGAAAGCCTTGGTGGCGGGAGGGATAGTGCGGTAAAATCAAATGAGGTAGAAATATCACAGTCTATATTAGACATATTGTTTGGGTTCAATAATGTCGAGGAGCCAGGCAGCCCCCCCGTAGCAGGTTCGACATGTTCTGACGTTTGTGGCGGGGAGGTAGCATGTCTGAGGGGGCCTAGAGACGATCTTCTAATCCAGTCTATTTCAAGGGATATGCGCTTCTCTAGAGTAGTTATATCGTCAACCAATAGAGAGCCTGCCTTTGCAAAATATAAGTCCAAAGTACCTGTGGGCTTAACAGCAGCCTGCGTTGTTTTGCTCCGTGTTTCTCTCGCAGGCGCCATAAGTACAATGGAGGTGAGGGCCTAGGAAGGTGAGCCCTGTCCCTGCCTCTCCTGTCCTCGAACGGCCTCAAACGGCCCGCTCTTTGCCCGGTCTTCGCTCCGGGCGCGTACCGCTGGCGCGTAGGGGCGGAGCTCTTAAGCTGCTCGGTTGTTGGAAAAAGGGGGAGGGGCCGGGAAGAGGACACAGGTGTGCTGGATCAAGGCAACAGCGAGCACCCTGGTCCTCGCAGTCCCGGAGCAGCGATATTGCACAGCAACCTCCCAAAGTTCAGAGTCCGTAAGTTCAGCAGCCCCGGGCGGGGGGAAACAGCAGCTTCAAAATATCCACCAGGCTAGTCCGACGAGCGGCACCCCAGGTTCATTTCAGTAAAGAAAGCGGACACAATAACGTCAGAAGACCGTAGGCAAACGTTTCGAGGAAAATGCTCATTTTTTTGCAAAGGCATACTTCTTGAAAGCAGTAATATATAAGGCAGGGAACAGCAAAACACCAGGTTCTTGCAATTTGAGCATGATTATGCAGGATGCACGGTCCGGAGAAGTCTTTCACTCGTGTCATTTATACGAACAGGCAGAGCACCTTGTAGTGAAGCATTCACCTTCTGAACATTATGTAGACATTCATAAATGGTGCTTGGGCCGAGGTAAAATCGTTGTTTAGATGGAAGCATACAGCTTTTATTTTTTTATATTTTTTTTAATTCTGCACCTTTTAATACAAGGGCAGAACGAGCAAACATGCGTAAAGCCGCTGGATCAGGCTTTTTATGAATACATTGTTTCTCCACAGATTTCAGAGTTTGTGTATAGAGTTGAAAGGTGCATGTGAAAATGAGTCAGTAGTTGATGAGACAGTGAATGGATTGATACATGGGTGGCTGGCTGAGTGCATTGATGGATGAGTGAGTGAGAGGGCACATGGAAAGAAGAGTTTTTTAGTGCAGGGATGGATGGATGAATGAATGGGTCAGTGCCTGGATGGAGGAAGAGCATAGAACATTGTGTAGGGGCAAGGGCAGTGTATTGTGGTATGGGTAGAGCAGAGCGGGGCGATGGAAATGTGTGTAGAGAAAGAGCACGTGGGAGGTTGTGAGTAGGGAAGGAGCATTGTATTGGCATAAGTGAAATGTGGATACAGGTGGCAATGTACACAGATCTGGGCCAGTATGCAAAGCATTGTGGCATTGTGTGCTGGTCATCAATGGTGTATATAGGTCCGAGCCTGTGTGGTAGGTAGGGGAAATGTAGCAGCAGTGCATGTGTTGGGCAATGTGAGAGTGGTAATGTGTGGAGGCGTGGCTCTCTGTGGGTTGTAGGATCTAGGATGTAAAATGAGGCAGAGGTATGGTGTGAGGGACAATCGTTATGTGTGGATTTGAGGCATTGTGGGGCGACAATCCGTGTGGTACAACCCTATGGAGTCCGAGGTATATTTTTAAAGCATTAGTGACAGTGTCTGTCTGGGCAGTGTGTGCATGCTTCCAGCTGTTAAGTTACTCACCGACTGGGTGGTCAGTACTAATAATGCAATATAAAGCAAAATTGCGATACGATTTTATTAATGTTTATGAGAAACAGTGGTTTATTTCCTAACTATTTCACTCTCTGTCTGTCTGTCTGTCTGTCTGTCTGTCTGTCTGTCAGTCCGTCCGTCCGTCCGTCCGTCCGTCCGTCCGTCCGTCCATCCATCCATCCATCCATCCATCCATCCATCTCTCTCTCTGTCTCCGTCTCCATCCGTCTCGGCCTCTGTCTCTATCTGTCTCTATCTCGTCTCTATCTGTCTTTGTCTCCGTCTGTTGCTATCTGTCTCTGTCTCTGTCTGTCTCCATCTGTTTGTCTCTATCTGTCTCTATCTGTCCCTGTCTCTATCTCTGTCTCTATATATGCCTCTGCCTGTCTCTGTCTCTCTGTCTCTAGCTGTCTCTGTCTCTATCTGTCACTATCTGTCTCTGTCTCTATCTATCTGTCTGTATCTGTCTGTCTCTGTCTGTCTCAATCTGTCTGTCTCTGTCTATCTGTCTCTGTCTGTCTATGTCTGTCTGTCTCCTCTCTCTGTCTGTCTCTGTTTCTGTCTCTGTCTCTGTTTCAGTCTCTATCTGTCTCAATATGTCTCTATCTGTCTCAATCTGTCTCTGTCTCTGTCTGTCTCTGTCTGGCTTAATCTGTCTCTGTCTGTCCCTGTCTGTCTCATTCTGTCTCTGTCTGTCTGTCTCTTTCTGTTTCTGTCTCTATCTGTCTCTGTATCTATCTGTCTCTCTCTGTCCCTGCCTCTCTCTCTGTCAGTATCTGTCCCTACCTGTCTCTATCTGTATTTGTCTATCTGTTTCTGTCTCTATCTGTCTCTGTCTGTATCTCTGTCTTTGTCTCTGCCTCTATCTGTCTCTGCCTCTATCTGTCTCTGTCCAAACAGGAAGCCTCCCAAAAGGCCCTTTCAAAGTCAGCTTTGAAAGCGCTTACAGCTGACTTTTAAAGGGCTTTTTGGGAAGCTTTCCGGAGGTGCCCTGACGTTGCAGAGGCCGGCAGTAAACACAGAAGATGGCCGCAGGATCATACGTCATCTGCCAGTGAAGGCCTGCCGGGCCGTACTATGAGTACCGCGGCTCCAGAGTAAGAAAGGAGATAATAAGAGTACCGCTTTGACATTTCTTCCTCGCCTCCATTACACTATAGACCAGATAAGAGCAAGAAAGTACTCCCTTTAATTGCACACATAATTTTGTCTTCTTGGTACAGTTAATTTAACGTTTTGTTACAAGTATTCCAACACTTTAGCCCTGATTACGAGTTTGTTGGAGTAGTAAGTGTTATTTATCGCACCAGGAAAATAATTATATCCCAGAGTTCGTTATTTAGTGGGTTCGATATATAGGGCCTATTCTGAGCATTTTAGTGTTAAGCACTCCAAAATCTGCATGGTACGTAAATACTGTGAGATTTACCTCTGTTAAATTTGATCTGGTTTTATCTGCTGAAATTTAACAAAGTATGAGATATTTAACGTAACTAGGCCCCTTATTTACAGGGATTACTTGTAGGGCAGCCCAACAAGTGCCCTTGCTGCGCTGCCTACACCAAAGAAAAAGGGCAGGAGTGCACTGCATTTCTGCAATACAGTGCATTCCCGTCCTTACCCCTGCTCTGGTGCAATTTCTGCAGCCTAGCACCAATGCAGGCACCATTGCACCATGGTGCAAAGGAGCCAGTGTTGTCGGCAGGATTGTTTTTGTGCAGTAAGGGGCACCTTCCTGCACAAAAACAATCCTAAGAGGCATTTTCCTCTTTCTATGTTTTCCGCAAAATGCAGCACACATAGAAAGTGGAAAAAACATGGAGAAATAAAGATATTTCTCCTTGTTACACCTCACCTCAGGAGGCATAAGGGTTTGGGTCCTTCCCAGGTTTACATGATCTTGTAAATCTGGGGCAGCGTCAAAATCCATGGGAGTTGCGTGGAAAAACCCACTGCAACGCCCATGGAATGCCTCCTGAGAGCAGATAGATAGATAAATAGATCATTTTTTACTGCACAATTAATTAAAATCATCGAAATCAAACTTGGATAGAATCAGTATAAAGTGCATGAATTCCAATGTTAAAAGAAAAGCAACAGTATAGCGTCCTGTCGGTCTAAAACAAATTAAAATGTGGACATCACATTGTCGGCGATAGGAACATGAATATTAAAACAATTAACATAGCATTGAACGTTATAGTTCTATATCATTGTCGGAGTCCAGCATGGCTTTTACAGCAGTCAAGAATGTGAAGAAACGTGCCACCAGCTGCGCTGAGTCGCCGTTCATGCATTCTACCAGGGCTGCCTGACATGTCTGAATGTTTAAAAAACCCCGTAGGCCGCAGTTTCTCACAAATGCACAATACATGAATGAATGATTCCTCTTCTCCCCCACATACTCGGCACTGTGTAGCTACGATATCTTTGTACCCTTGGCCATACTTGTATGCCAATAGTGGAATCAAGACGAAATGTAGCCTCATTAGTTGACACTTCGTTATTGGCTTTAAGGGAGAGGATGGGTAATGTGGCTGGCCCCCGCTGTTATATAATTGTATTAGACCTTCACTCCACAGCCTAGTTCTCAGTCCACCTTTGGTGCCATGCAGGATGGCAGCCAGTTGCAGAAGTTGTCACGTTCTTACTATTCTCTCTGTCTTTTCATTTTCTTTCTTGTTTTGAATGTTTTGCTGTAACGGCTCCTTTTTAAAAGATCGCTGGGTATTTTGTTATTACTGGGTTTCTAACATGGATCCCCCAGTCATCCAAACGATTTTTCCTTTACCCTTAGGGCACTTGCCATAGCCAGATTCGAGAAAATGACTTCTGTTATCTCATTTGTGTCGCCAGGCTCTGGGGCAATGAATGCCACACTATCAATGTTTCTGGTTTTTATTTTCTCCAAACCCGGCATGTTTGAACAGAGCCTCAGGATGTTTCCTCTGTTAAGGATGTCATACTTCCCTTGCGAAGTGTATTCGGGATATAACCTCAACTTTAGATTTTCTGGGATTTCAGGTTGATCCGAGATGGATGGTTTTTAAGGAGTACTTATATCTGAGTCGTCCGTGTCCTCCGTTGTATTTGTGATTGGGCTCCCCCGGATGTTCATTCTTCCAGATAGTAAATTGTCTGTGCTTCCTGTTCGGGTTTGTCACTTCTTGTTCTGTGATACGGCGATGACGGGTCATCACTTCTCATTCTAGAGGCATTTATTTCCCTGTCATCTGAGTTTGTGGCAATCAAACCTCTTTGTTTTACTTGGATTGAATTCTCTTTAGTGTCTAATTTTGGTTATGGTCATAGCCTTTTTTTATTGTACTCACTTTGGATTTTCCTTGGTAGGTGTTATTTTTATTATTTTATTTTAGATTGTCCACTTCAATCTCTAATTGCCGATAGTACTGGCTTGCCGGGTCACCTTTTGACTTTTCAGTTCTCTTTTCTAATTTGAATGTTTTTTCCTTGGAAACCCTGGTTTGAAAATGATTAACTATGTTAGGTTTAAGGGGTTCTTTGCTCTTGTGCCATTTATCTCTGACTGATAGTTCTTGTACATAATCCTCCGTGATTAGCCATGACTCTTGTTCTTTTATATCCTGCTTTGCGGTTAAGTGTCCTATGGTTCCCTTAGGATCATGTATGTTTATTGTTTCACTTACTATTCTTCTCTGTTGTCCTGTCCCCGGTGCTCTATGCTTTAGATATTGGGGAAACAGCATACCCAGTGTTTTCCTTCATTTCACTCTGAAGCCAGTGCAATAAAGGCCCCTCCTTATTGCGTTTGGCCTTGTTAAATTTGTTAAATTTTCTTAATTGTGTTGATTTTTTCTGAATAAATGCTGAGATTTAGTAGATTTTTTGGGGGGCTGGCTGTTGTTTTGAGGCTTGATGTTTGATAAAGGGGAGGTTCTTCTTTTAGGTTCGTGTCATGTTTTGCTTCCAGAGTGTTGTTTCTAGCTGTTTGTTTAGTGTCACTCTCCTCATTCTGGTCAGTTACTGCGGTCTCTCCGGCTCATCTTGTTTGACATCAGTCCACTTCTCTGGATTTGTGTGAGTTGTTAGTTTTTCTATTCCTCTAGTTCTATATGTGTATATTCCTTTTATCCCTGGGAGCTCATTGTTCCTGTCATTTAGGGTTGTTTGTGGTGGTTGATTTAAGTTGGAATTTTTTTTTCTTTGTCTTGCAGGAGACAGGATTTGGTTCTTAGTGGGTATCTTGCTGCCTCTATCTTGAGGTCGTTTACTATGTTGCTCATTATTTCGGGAAGCTTTTCCATTTTCTGTAATATGGGGCTACATCCACATCTCTCCTGTTTGATATTTAGCTCTGCACTTCTCTGAGCTCTATTGATCAGGGAGGTCAGTTGTTCAAGCTTGGCATTTAAGGCCCGATCTAAGGCCAGCTACTGTCTGTAGCATATTTATTTGGGTGTCAAGCTTGTCGGCATGCATAAGGGCCACATTTGCCATTGAGATCAAAGAGTTATTGATGATTGTGCGGTGATTCTCAATTTTGAGGATCGACGCTGGGAGGTCCTCTGTATTTGATAGTGATTCAGATTCCGAATTCTCATTATCATGAGTGAAGGAGCATACATTTGAAAGGTTTGAAAATTATTGTTTTCTCCAGTGCTGTTTTCTCCAGAGCTGTTTACTGGCGATGACCTAACATCATCTCTTGCATTGGAAGTTATAGTGCTGAGCTACTGGTTAGGGTAGTCTGACTCCTTGAGGTTACTAATGGTGGTATTGTTGTTGGCTGATTGATTCTTGGCGGGCTTGAGAGGTGATACTAAGATGATGTTAATTTTTGTCTTGTGATCTAGACTAAGCTTCTTAAAAGCATCACATTTAGAGTGTATTGCCTTCTTTACTACCCTTTTATAAGTCTGCAGGCACGATGCCTTGAATATCGTATTTGAGGGGCTCTTCAGTTGGGCAGAGAGACCCAAGAGGGCGTTGATTGGGCTACCGGTTGGTATAATTGATTGCGCCACCATTCCAGGGCTATCGGAGAATCTAAGTGTTGCCACATCTGATCAGTTTTCGCTTTTGTGTTGTCTTTGGTTGGAGAACTGTTCTCCTCTTTGAGTTGTTCCACCTTTACGGAGACAGCGGGTCGGTTTTCAGGACTTCTAACCTCTTGGGAGCCTTGGTTGTCCGTTATGGCATTCACTCCTTTCTTTAGGATGAATATTTCCGGAGATAATGGAATTTTTGGGAGTATTTTTTCTTGGGGTTACTCATCTTTATTGTCAACTATGTTCACTCTGTCTCCTCGAGGTTCATTTGCCTTTTTTCCTTTCTGAGTAGTTGGGCACAGGTAGACTCTTATGTCTCCGCTACAATTAGCTGTTTTATTATTTTCATTGTTGTTTTCATTATTAACACTTAGATTCCTGGACGTAATGGGGACCTTTGTGTTCCCCGCCCTCCCCCTTGAGGGTATAGCATTTTTGATTTTTGCCTCTTTGCTGTTTTGTGTGGTAGATAATGATCTTGATGCTGTGCCTGGAAGGAATTTCTTGTCCGCATTGTTTTCAATACTCAATGAAATTAATTTTGTAAGTTGATTTATTCAAATTGTAAGATTTTCCCTTTCTTGCTTTGTTGATCTGAGCCACTATACTCTGAGTCTCTGAGATAATTCAAAATCATTTAGTGTTGTTCTTTTACTTTGATTTCAGCCGAGGGAGGGGATGCAGGTAGGTGGTACAGGGACCCTTTAGGATCTGGGTGTCTGAGTGCCTATTTCAATATTCACGCCAATCAGCCTGTAGTCTTTTATTTCTGACAAGAGCTGTATAGTTCCCGGTGACGATAGACCATTACTTGGGAAGGGGCCTCTGGTAGCCTATTCGTGCGGGGGACAAATTGTTGTTGGCCCCCTCAGCTAGAACAGCAGGTTTTAGAGAAGCAGTAGAAAAGGCTATAGTTCGTAATCGACATAGATTGCTGCTTAAGGACAAAAATGTTCAGAGGTAGTCTGATGTGGTCTGATTTGGACTGAATTAGCAGCAGTCAAACTTTGGCTGGAGCTAGGGCCAAGGCTGAGGCGAAATCCACTGGGAGGACAGCAGGAGGGGAGAGAAAAAGAAGGATGGGAGTACATCAAACGTGACCAGTGGAAGCACTCGGGCCAAGACCGTCTCAAAACAGGAGCGAGGGCCACAGTGCGCTTTTTCGCTGCAGCACTTACCCCAGTCCTGGCTCTACGTGCTGATTCCCTGCCGGAGGTGATGAAGCCTGGAAGCTGACCGGCAACCTTTGGTGCCACTGAGGTGTTGATTGGTGTTGGGCGCTCATTGATCCTGGACAATCCAGGAGGTTGATGTGTCCTGCCCAACACTAGGAGCCAGTGACTGGTGGCACAGTCAAGGGAGGCGATGATGCAAGGAAGAGAGCAATGGGGGGTAAACCTACCCAATGGTTCCCTCTTCCGTCAGGGACCTGGGTGCTCTGGGGTGAGTGGGGCTTGCTAGGTGGTTTCAGGCTGCACTTGGAACTCACTGGGCCGCCTACGCAGACCACCTGTGGCACACTCTTGGCAGCAGCCAAATGTCGGCGGCGGCACTCGCAAAGAGGTAGACACGGGTCTCGGTTGCAAGGATTCCGGTCCCAATCCCGGTCCCGGCCCTGGCCTAGATCACTGGGGTTGGCTCGGGGTGCTCAGGGGTGCTCGGGAGAGCTGAGGCAAGTAACAGGGCGCCCTCTCAGCTCGCTGCTCACTGCTTGCTGCTGCCTCAATGTCCTCAGCGTCTATCTAGTATGGGAGCTCTCAGTTACACTACTGCAAAGGCAATAATCTGTCGCAGACAATCAGGTGCATGATTGTAACAGGTTCAGTCATGAAGCAAACACTTTAGGGCATCTCTGTAGCTCACATCCTGGCGCTGAGCTGTCCCTGTCTTCTTGAAGCAATAGGAAGTTGACTGCACAGTCAAGCAGAGCGAGTTTATCTTTGGCACACCTCCCTGCCTGTGGCATGCAGCAGCACACCTTTCTGCAATGATACCTGAGCGCAGAGTAATGCAATGCAGTGATTTGCACTGCCTTGCCTTACTCCAAATCTATGAGGCCATCCAAAGCCACGCCTCATAGATATACATTTTTAATTAGCTCCACTGGAACATCACAAACAATGACGCTCCAGTGCCGCAAGGGGTTTATAAATAAGTCCCCTAGTATTCAATGGGTGTGCTAAATACCCCCCAGCTTGGAATTCTGACCCAGATAGAAGTTTGCGCAGGGGCCAAAAAAACGATCCACAAATAATCAAGACTTTATCAGGTCACATAAAAGACTGATTTCTCTAGTCGATAAAACCTCTAGATTTTATCTGAAAAATGTTGAAGTGGAGGCTGAGTACTAGTCTAGACATCACAGTGTTGGGTTGTATTTCTGATAAGTACACTTGAGTTTAGTTCTTTGAAAATTATTGATAAACTTTATTAAGAAATATCTTTTTTACCATTTCTGTAACACATCATTCATAATTATTCATTTGCTTTCCGTCTTATGTTTGACACAAGATTCATGATTTTGATCAACTTAATTATCCATGGATTGTAATTTATTTTGATTTAGAGCCCTCGTGTATATTGTGCCTCAGCCGATGATCGAGGTGGGGGGTAAAGTTGTCCTGCTCTCACGGCATTCACCATTTTTACCGTTTCCCCTTCAGATTGCTTGTAGGCAGGAACCACACAAGATACTGGCAGGAGACTTATTTGAGGAGAACATTTTTTCCAGTAGTTTGCCTTCCTGAGAGAAATTTTGAGCTCATACTAGGGTTCTGTGAAACGAAGCGAAGTAAATATTTTGATACATTTGTAGAACATGAAATATGCACATTTCACTTTCATTGGCATACAGAATGAACATTTATTTTTGCCTCCCTTGTTTGTGAGTAAATGGAAAGGAGTAATTAATGGTCATCATCGTGAACATTTACAGACTAAAACATGCATACCATTGAATATCTGTTCCCTGTGTGGCTCATTTATTGTGATCTACCTGATCAAACCACCGGCAAAAATAAAACCAGGTAAATTAACATAAACCTACGATCCACAAGAGGCAAATTGAGTCCACCTTATTGCGTCATTTTATTGAGGACAATCATATAGCAGTACAACTGAGATTTCAAGTGTGTGACGTACTTTCAAAACCCATTATATTTAGTAACAATTGGCTATTGTTATTAAGAAGACAATATTGATGAACAGAATTCCTTTAGTCCAGGAGTCCATTGGAACACAAGAAACATAATTTTTTCATGTTTTTATGAAATCACACAGTATGCAGCAAGTTATGCCTTAGACGATAGATTTAGACCTGACTATAGAAAACTAGCATGGGGGAGCATGCAATTTCCAGTTCTTGATGGGAAAAGAAGTGCAAGCAAGAAAAGTCACAAGTGTTCTGAATGATGGGGGACTACAATGCATGTTACATCCTCAAGGGTAACTTTTATCCTATTGAACGAAGGCATTTATGAATTTATTGAGGTATTTTAAAAGCAATCCTAGTCTTAAGAAATTTGTGATTGTTTGATACTAGATGTTTTATTTTCTTTCATTTAACACAAAAAAAGTGAAGTTCTCCTTGTATATGGATACTACACTAATCTTAAAATGCTAATTGAAATTAAGACATATTTGTGCCGAAATATGAAACATAGGCAATTATATACTCTGTTGTGACGAACTGTATTGTTGACTGACTGGGGGTGTTGTGAGAAGGTGGCCTGATATATGCTGTCCACTAGTTCTAGTGGGCACCTTGTATCAGTCCAAACAACCCCCTTATGGTGATAGATTAAATACAACCTTTATTGAAAGCTATCCTAGTGGTAGCTATGGAGAGCAGCCTTCAGGCTAAGTCTTGAAGGAATGTAAAGCAGCTTGTTTTACCAGTCTATAATCTCTTGAATGATCAAATGAAAAGACAACCACACCAGGTATATATTCAAAATATATGTATTTAAGATAAAACACACCCCTCTAGTCTCTTTCTGAGACTGGAGTTCGAAGTACTTAGTTTACAAGTTAGCAATTATCAGTAATAGCACAAATACACGTTTGGGCCCTAGGGGCATACCAAACCATATACTTGAATAGACACAAGGCCTAGAGCCTGTAGAATCGCTGGGACCCCAAGGAACCACCCATTGCAGAGACATTGCACTCCTGAGGTGGAAGCCGGGAGCACGGGAGCACGCTGAAAAGCGCGATTTTCTAAAAATTGCTTTTAATACTTGTGTGTTTATTTTTAAAAACTTACTTCTTCTCCTGAGCACTTCCCACCCTTTGTCACCGATCTCCTCAGTCTCGAGCAGCCGATCTGAACGCTGCCACGGGGTGGAGATAGAACGACCGCCATTGCGCCGAAAGCCCGCAGGCCACGCCCACAAACGTGAGGCCACGCCCCCTGCACCACTACAAAAGGCGCGCTGACGCCAGACATCATTAAGAGACATTGCACTCCTGAGGCGGAAGCCGGGAGTACGCTGAAAAGCGCGGTTTTCTAAAAATTGCTTTTAATACTTGTGTGTTTATTTTTAAAAACTTACTTCTTCTCCTGAGCACTTCCCACCCTTTGTCACCGATCTCCTCAGTCCCGAGCAGCCGATCTGAACGCTGCCATGGGGTGGAGATAGAACGACCGCCATTGCGCCGAAAGCCCGCAGGCCACGCCCACAAACGTGAGGCCACGCCCCCTTGCACCACTACAAAAGGCGCGCTGACGCCAGACATCATTAAGAGACATTGCACTTCTGAGGCGGAAGCCGGGAGCACGCTGAAAAGCGCGATTTTCTAAAAATTGCTTTTAATACGTGTGTGTTTATTTTTAAAAACTTACTTCTTCTCCTGAGCAATTCCCACCCTTTGTCACCGATCTCCTCAGTCCCGAGCAGCCGATCTGAACGCTGCCACGGGGTGGAGATAGAACGACCGCCATTGCGCCGAAAGCCCGCAGGCCACGCCCACAAACGTGAGGCCACGCCCCCCTACACCGCATTAAAAATGTGCCTCCCCAGGACGCACAGCGGACGCGCGCAGCGGGCGCGCCTGCAGCGTGCCAAAGGCAAGCCCGTCTGCGCCCGTCCGCGACCGACAGGGACCAAGGGCCATCCCCCCTGGTATCTCCACCAGAACCCAATATAGCATTAGTGACCTCCTCAAACTCAAACCTCCCAAGGAAGCCCGCTGTCACCACCTCCACCACCCTCTGTCCCTTCCTACCTCCTGCCCTCATTGTAACTCTAGTCTCAAGTTGTACCGACATACCCCGGAGCAACAAAGTTTCACCATACTACTCCTAAACTGCAGATCACTGCCTAAACATAGCGCAGAAATCTTTCTACTAATTGACGAGAAAAAACCCGACGCTGTCTTACTAACTGAGACCTGGTTAACTCCTGACTGCGACCCAGTTGTAATCCAAGCACTCCCTCCCGGCTATCAGATCGCCCGTAGAGACCGCACTCGGCGACAAGGAGGAGGGATCGCTGTCATACACAAATCCGCAATTCAGTGTCACTACACACCGGATCCAATCCCGGACTGTGAAAGTATGTCCTTTTGCCTAAAATTCACTGCTAATGATAGCCTAACAGGTATACTCATATACCGCCCCCCAGGACCTCTGAACAACTTTCACTTGGCACTTCCCTCGCAAGCAGCGATTTCCGCCATGTCCTCCGCCAACTTCACTATACTTGGTGACCTTAACCTGCACTTTGACGACCGGTCTGACAACACTACTAATGAGCTAGTCTCAAGCCTAGCCGCCATCCAGCTGGAGCAACTAATTAAAAACCCCACCCACAACAAAGGTCATCTGCTAGACCCTGTTTTCAGTAACTGTCCCAACCTCTCAGTAGGGTCCATCACTCAGCTCCCGTGGACAGACCACTTTCTCATCCCACTCACCTGGTTCACCCATAAACCCACCCCTAAAATCCCCACCTCACACACAAAGAGGAACTGGTTAAAACTCCCTCTAGAGCAATGGGGCACCCAACTTACGGCCACGAAACCCTCATTTACTCAGGATCCCCTACTGGATAGTGGGATCTTTAATGAGTGGATCGAGGATTCCCTTGACACCGTTCTTCCCGTCAGAAAAACAGTACTAAAAAGAGCCCAGGAAACTGCTCCTTGGTACTCAGAAGAACTAAGGGAACTCAAACGTCAGTGTAGAAGGATGGAAAGGAAATGGCGCCTTGAATACTCCACCACTGACAAAGCCAGATACAAGGAAACCATAAAAGCATACAAACTTGGGATCAGTAAAGCCCAATCCACCTACTACAATGGAAAAATTATTTCCGCCAGATCCAAGCCCAAAGAAATCTACCAAATCGTCAAAACCCTCTCCAAAATCTCCCCCCCTTCAGTGCCAGCCGATAACCCTATCGGCAGATGCTATGATCTAGCCGATTTCTTCCACCAAAAAATCAACAAAATATACTCCTCCTTCACCACCTCTGCATCCGACCCAATCACCAATGAGCCCCAGCTCCCAACAGATACTACCCCTCTGCGTCTAGCAACCATGAGTGACATCCCACCGTTAGACCTGGAATCGCTTCAAATTCTTGCACTTCAAATAAAATCTGGCTCTCCCTCTGACCCAGCACCCCCCCTCACGATGACCATGGCTAGCCAAACAATTTTCCCCACCCTTTTAGAGCTACTGAACTGCTCCTTGGAAAAGGGAATAGTACCCCCCATATGGAAAAAGGCCATGGTGAAAGCACTTTTAAAAAAGCCCAACCTCAACGTGAACGACTCTAACAACTATCGTCCCATTTCTCTGTTACCCTGGGCAAGTAAAATACTGGAAAAGTATTTTAATCACCACCTAACCAAACACCTCAAAGAAAATCTCCTATTGGATGTCCCCCAAACAGGATTCCGCCCAAAACATGGCACGGAAACAGCTCTCCTAGCCGTGGTAGAAGAATCAAGAAAGATCCTGGATCGAGGGGGATCAGTGGCAGTGGTCCTCCTCGACCTCAGCGCCGCATTCGACACGGTATGCCACAAACTCTATTGCATCGACTGTTCGATCTTGGAGTCTCTGGAAATGCTCTTGCATGGTTAAGATCCTTCCTGAGTGGAAGAACCTTCCAGGTCTTCGATGGCGACTCCTGCTCCACCAGCAAACCTCTGAGCTGCGGGGTGCCACAGGGCTCCTCCCTGAGCCCCACGCTGTTTAATGTCTACATGAGACCGCTGGCTGGGATCGTTCGTCAATATGGTATCAAGATCATATCATATGCGGATGATACCCAGCTCGTGGTCTCCCTGGCACAGAAGAACAGCAGGCTCCCACAAGTCAACATGGCATCCTGCATGGAAGAGATAAAAATCTGGATGACGGCATCCTCTCTAAAACTGAATGGGGACAAAACCGAGATCCTGCTCCTCGGCCCCCCTTCCCCAACCACCATTTCACAGCTATGGCCCCCCAGCTTGGGCCCACCCCCATCTCCAAAGGAGGACATCAAGAGCTTAGGAGTCTGGCTTGATAAATCCCTGACTCTTAATACCCAGGCAACCAAGACCTCAGCAACTTGCTTCGGTTGATCCGGATGCTGAAAAAAATCCTCCCTATCCTACCCCTCGAAGCCAAACAAATCGTCATTCAGGGCCTCATTCAATCTAGGCTTGATTTCAACAATGCCCTCTACCTAGGAGCACCAGAATATGTACTAGAAAAACTTCAACGGACCCAGAACTGTGCAGCCAGGACACTACTACAGATACCCCGCAGAGAATCAGTTAAGGCAGGGATTCGATCTCTCCACTGGCTCCCTGTCAGGGAAAGAATAAAATTCAAGGCCCTCTGTATCTCCCACCAAGCCTTCTACAGAGCTGGCCCCCAGATCAACCACCCCCTTCTCACTCCATACCACCCCGGCAAACAGCTCCGATCATCTAACGCCTGCCTTGCCACAGTTCCCCGAATCAAAAGATCTAGGGCCGGAGGCAGGTCCTTCGAGCTCAACGCTTCCAAGCTTTGGAACTCCCTTCCCCCCTCGTTAAGATCCAATCAGACTCTCTCCTCATTCTGCAAAGAACTAAAAACCCTCCTTTTCAGAAACTAAGCACCTCACCCCCTCCTCAGAGTACTTTGCCCTCTACTCAGCGCTTGGACGCCCTCGGGCAGCAGCCGCGCTATACAAATCACCTTTTCATTTCATTTCATTTCAAGGTAGTGACACAGGGGACCCACGGGGACTTTATGCAGTGTGTAAACGCAACCGCGGGTTCCCGTTATCTTCTATGGGCAATGTCGCGGTTGGAAATTTAAAGATTAGGGACACTTCTAATCGAGTCATGACCAAACCCTTTTGAACTTAAGAAGTTCTAGGGCCAGCACCCACAGGAGCACCGGAGTACTTGAGTTACCTCACCCAGGGAAGCCGGGTGCATAGGTGTCTTTTGGTGTCGGGTCGCGTAGTTGATTTCAATGGAAGCCTGCAAAGAACTGCTGCTGCCGTGAAGAGGAGAAGTGTCCGAAGAGATCCAAGGCCGGATCTAGAATGGAAGGAACCTGAAAGCAGAGGGGACAGAGTCTGGGTCACTTGCCAGTGACTGAGGGCAGGATGGACCAATGCCCACAGGTGTCGGTGCTTCAGGTGAGTTGATGGGTGTCTTTCCATGAGCCGGATTCGAGCTGTCCCACGAAGTTTGTCGAGTGCTGCGGTGTCGGCGACCAGAATGGACCCAACAAGCTTTGGCAACGGCAAGTCACTGAAATTCAGAGAAAGGACTGCGGTGCAGACCAGCAATGCCTGAGGGACTCACCCAGCGAGGGTAAGTCAGGGCACGTCTGGAGCAACCAGGTAAGCCCAATTAGAAAAGGAGTTGCCTTCGTGGGGACCTGCTAGCCAACGGGCTAGAGATCGCGAAGGAGCCTTGAGCGGTCGCACATGAAGCTGGCCCACGGGTCACTCATGGAGTGGAGGCCAACAATCACGGTGCAGGAAGTGCTCAAGGCTGGGGCTACTTGGAGAACAACTTCGAGGAGGACCAGGAAGATAGTGTTGCTGCAAAAGTTCACGGAGTCCAGGAGTCACGGTTCCACATCACCCACGATAGCCACGGGCCTCAGCTTTGCTGTGGACTCAGGGTAGCCTCGGGAAGTCTGGAAATCCACCTCTGATGATGCAAAGACTTCGGTGTCCGGCGGGAGCTTCAGTGATGCAGACCGGTCAGTTGCTTCTTTGGTGCCTGCCAAGCAGGGGAGTCACTCCTTGACCCTAAGGGAGATTTCTTCAGTCTTCTAGTCAGGATAGAATGTCAAAGGTCCAGGATATATGTTGCAGAGTTTCGTCCAGGGTAATCTAAAGTCCTAGGGACTGGATTCCTATACTTATAGTAAGTTTAGGGGATGGACTAACTCTAAGGCCCCACCTATGGGTGGGCCTGGAAAGAGGGGTGGTTACACCCATTTCCTTTGTCCAGTTTCACGCCAGAGCAGGGGCAGGTAGCCCCTGCAACCGGTTTGAACTGGGCTAGGCACAGGGACAGCAAACGTGCCCCCAGTGCAGGACTTCAAAGCACCAGAGAATGCTCCCGCCCAGCCCCAATACACATCTGCCTGTCTGGGGAGGTGGTGACACCTCCCTTCGACAGGAAACCTATTGTCCAGGCCTCCCCTGGCGGGGGGGGGGGGGGTAGTATTACAAGATGTTTGACACCAAACACGACATGTTTTGATGCAGCCATTCCAAAGTTAGCATTTACCGCGAGGTTATTATGCACTTAAGAGTATATGGTATGGCTGTATTACAGAACAGCCATAAGGAAGTATTTCCAAAAGCTGCAGAGGGGCTCAGCTCATGCTTGGGCACCCTCTCACATAAAACCAAGCACTCTGCCTTCAGGATTGTCAAGGCCTGCCTTAGGAGTGACTTATAGGTTTGCATGTGTTTGTACATATAGGTGGATATAGGTAGCCTATACCACTGCAAGCACCACCTTACCCAGGCTGCAGTAGCAGACCTGTGGTGTCATTTTGGAGTGCTTCCCAGGGGTGGCATAATACATGCTTCAGCCCCTGGGAGGCCTCTGAGGTACCTCTGCCCTAGGTGCATAGTATACCATATACTAGGGGCTTATAAGGAACTCCAACAAACAACACACTATAAAGATCTCATACCAAATTAGAAATAACTAGAGTAAAAAATAAAATAAAACAAGACCAAAACAACAAAAGTCCAATCAGTAGAACCGGAGATAAACAATTTTTAAGATTGCGCAGTCGGGCGAAGCGCCGGTTCCATGGAGGTGTGAGGCTGCGATGTGAAGTCCATCATGGAGGCTGCTGTTGTCAAGGGATGATAGGGTCTGTGCTGAGATTGTGTCATGCAGTGTCAGATCCGGTGAGGCTTGCGATTCAATGTGGGTCTTTGTGATCATGAAAACCCATGCATAGGTGGCTTTGCATCAGTTCTGCTGGGGGCTGAGTTAGTCCTGAACCTCCAAGTAATGTCCCACCAGTCCTGGACCCTTGGTTGTGGTGCTAAAAGCACCCTCATAGCCAAAATCCAGAACTTCGTTTTTGCCTACAAACTTCACTGAGGATCGAGGGAAGACAGGAACGAACCTGGTCGTCGATCCACCAATGGTGCATCGCCGGTTGGAGTGAGTATGCCCCTGCTTCACACGTTCTTCTCCACAACAGCTAATCCTGTTCAGCGGTCCTTCGCCAAAGGGATATCAGACCTCCTGGCACTGTCTTTGGCTACAGCCTCTGCCCTCATTCTGCTGGAGATTTTTGACTTCCAAAAAAGTGACTACATCCGAACGTAGCATGCTTCACTGAGGCTTTGTCCAGAGGGTCCCCGACGATGACGCTCCCTCCCCAGACACTGTCTGCAGCCTTGCCGGACTAAACTTTACCGTCTCAGAACATTTTTCTTGGAAATTGTTCTAAGTCCGGAGGTAAGCGCTGACCGGGCCCAATCCACTTTTTGTATCAGACTTGTGCTCCATCGCGGACGGCCATATTTTTTGGCTTTGGACCCCGTCTCGTGCAACCAGATGTCTGCGGTTGGCACTTTGATATTGTAGGCGCTAGTTTTTACTAAAATCTTTAAAAATAAATAACTCCAGGTCTACTGGTTGGATTTTTGTCATTTTGGTGTCATATAATTTACTGAAATTCCTTCTATTTTTCTAAATTGGTGTGGGATTTTTCTCGTGTTCTGCTTTCACTCTATTACTGTTTGCGTGCTGCATAAATACCTTACACATTGTCTCTAAAATAAGCCCGAATGCTTTTTGTGCGAAGCTACCCAGGGTTAAGCACAGGTTAATTTGTGACTTTTTGTGGTTGACAATAATTGTGGCCATTGCTTGACCAGGGATTAAATCCCAGTCAACCAACAACCCCAATTTAACATAATAATAGCAATAATAATAATAATGAGAATAATAATAATTAATATTTATTGTGTCCAGCTACTTTAATTTAATAATAATAGATGTTGCCATTAGCAAATTTAATGGTACTCAAATTGCTGAACTGGAAGAATGGCAAGCTGAGTCATCTGTTCTGGAGTTCAAATTCCTGGCTCCAGACCACAACATATCTCAAAGGTGATTTTTTTCCTCACTGAGTCATTCTGCCAGTAAATAATCTAATGCCATTCTCATTTTCACATGTTTCTCTTCTGCTGCTTGCTTTATTTCCAACTCAGTGGCCCTAGTAAAAGAGAAGAGGACTGGCAAGGAAAGCTTGGGTTTTACATCTCACAGCTGAATGAGTAAATGCTCTTTTACCATATGGACAGCATGAAGGTTTTTCAGCATTCCCTCAAAGATTGATTCCATTCACTATATTGGGAAATTATGTGTTCATAACAGAGGACAGTGTACCAACAGCCAACAGAGAACCAACTCCCATGGCAAAATCCTATTTCACAAGTAGTTCAAATTTAAAAAGCTGCTGCACTAGTAAATTGGGTGGACCAATTACAGGTCTGATTGATACTCGTCTGATTGATACTCTTCCCCTTGCATTAATCTGCTCCACCACCGACATTGCTGCCCACAATGTCAGCCTCAATGCTAACCCCAGAGTAAGGGCCTTATTACGAGTACGGCAGTCCATAGGACAACCATAGAGATGACTCTACTGGTTCAATTATACCTTTGCTGCACAAAGAATCAAGTTCTTTCTCAAGATCTTGCCTGACACAAAAGGGAACGTTCCTGAGCTTATGTTTTACTGGACAAGCGCCATCCCTAACAATAATTTTGTGCTGAAAGTCTCTGATTTTGCCTAATTCTCCAGAGAACACATGGGGAAATTCACTAACTAGATTCTCAAGATCAGCACAGTGTCTTATGGCCAATACTTGCTCTTTGGTGCCCGGCCTAAGTACCATCCCAAATAGTCCTTGGTGGAACCAGCCTAAGATGTTCAACCCTTTTTGCGCCACATAGATCTTACCTACAATCTTCCTTCCCTTGAATTCGATGATCTCTTCGATGTATCCAGAAAGATCAATCTCACGTCCCTCATGAGAGACAGCTTTACGATCTGGGGGAAGAAGAGGTCTGTTAGGCCATGTTGCTTGATAGAGTTCCAGAGTAATCATGGAGATACGTGATTCAGAATCAACAAGAAGATTCAGAACACGATCCCCTACTGAAATCTCTACATAAGGATCAATACACAATTCTGGATTCCCTGTGGTGACACCATCATCCTGCACAACAACAACCATATTGCTAAGCTCTTTAGTACCAGACTCTTCCTCATCTCGTATCATGTCTTCATCAATAACACATTTCACTGGGGAAGGATTAGGGCTGAACTTGCTTCTACCTGTCTCCAAATTTTAGCAAAGTGACCAACCTTGTCGCAGTTTTTACACACATATCATTGCTGGACCATCAAGCAGAGCAGCATCAGTTGATACAAGTCACCGACCAACTGTCCTAAATAGAACCTTAACACAGAATACTCACAAATGTAAGATTCTGCACAGGTAACCTTGCAACAAGCATAGGTTACTACAAATGTAGATTACTACAATGGGGCAGTGTTTAGCTTTGTTTACCCATCCTGCCAGTGATGGCCCATCCAGGAACACCTAAGCTGTATGTTGTGTGTGGCTGTCTGAGACGAATACACAAAGACCAACTACCAACTACACCTAGTCACGTGACCCAGAGATAGGCTGCAGGCACTAAATGGCTAAGGCGAAAAATGCCAATTTTCTAAAAGTAACCAAGAACAACTATGCCAAATCTGACTACTCCTTTACAGTTAAATTAATTTGTGGCCTCTTTAACCAATAAATACGGTCACAATTTATTTTCAATGTTTTTTATATAAAAGAGTTATCATCTTAAATGTTGTGCACAAAGAAACACATACAAAAATTGGATCAAACACCGTAATATTACTTTACCCACCCACCAATAAAAAATCAAATCACTACAGTGGATACAATTTTAATTGTGTTCCTCGTAGCCCTGCACAGCATTTTGTTGCGGTGCACTCGCTGCTCGAAGGAAGGAAGGAAGCAGCCGCTGTGCAGAGCTACGAAGAACACAATTAAAATTGTTCTTCAGTCGTCTGTGACAGGCCAGCATTCAACTGGTGATTGGTTGACAGAAGTGGGTTGTTAGACCTTATTGCCTGATTCAAGTCAATGTTAGCATAGTGGTGCTAATAAACTCAAATCAAATGAGAGTGGTCATCAGTTCTTTGTCCTGAAGAGAAACCCTGAAAAGATGATGTAGTGGGTTTGAAATGTCTTGGCCATCATTTGTGAACCTACTTTGTTTTAAAAATAATGTTTTTCATCTGAAGTAGTAATACAGTGTACCAGGGAGCTATTAATAGTCATTTACTTCTACTTAAACTAGAAACCTGGCGTCAGAACTTATGTTTTTCTAGAGGTGCATTGTCCATTTACAAACGAAGCAATAAGTATCCATGTAAACTATTGTGTTTTTGATTATCTCTGTTAATCGCTGTTTGATCCGTTTCTGGACTGTTGGGAGAAATAAGGACTGGCATTGTTTATTGTATTTTTTGTAATGTTATTCCTGTTTTACATGATTTGCCAATTGTGCTTGTGATTTCTTTTTTGTATCCACTGTAGTGATTTGATTTTTTGTTGGTGGATGGGTAAAGTAATATTACTGTGTTTGATCCAATTTTTGTATGTGTTTCTTTATGCACAACATTTAAGATGATGACCTTATATAAAAAGTGGAAAATAAATGGTGACCATCTTTAATGTTTAAAGAGCCACGAATGAATACAACTATTAAGGAGTAGTCAGTTTTGGCATAGTTGTTGTTGGTTACTGTTTAGGTTGCTCAGCCTGACTGACTTTAATGAGCCCAACCCCTTTGTTTGGTTGAAATTTTCTAAAAGTGGCTTTAGCAAAATTGTAATTACAAATCTGACTTTACCATAACGGAGGATTTTTTATTACAATTCCATAGACACCAAACACAAACTGTTTATCTGTTCCCATTTGGATGTCACCAGTATTAAATGTAATAAGGTAACCTAATGTTATCCTACAGGAGAGACAGGTCTTGTAATAGTGAAAAAAACGAATTTAGGAGTTTTTCACTATCAGCACATGTAAAACTTAAAAGTACATGTTCTGAGGAGGAGCCTAGCGCGCAACCAAGATGGCCGCGTAGGTGCGAGGCTCCCGAGGACCTCCGCGACCTCCTGCATAAATCCTGACTATATCCTGTCCTAGATGAGGGGACTGTGTTCGTGAGACCGAGCTGAGGTGCCACCCGTTTTCCGTTTCCCAATCGGACCTCGGACACCGGCGGGAGCATCGATTGAGGTTTGCGGCCTTCTCCACGCCGGCCCCCTGGATTGGAGTTGTGGGGCGATCCGGAGACAAAGTGAACAACAGCGGCGGGCGAGGCTGGGCGATTCGCGTACCCCGCACTTTCACTTTCGCTTTCGCGCCCTCCTTGCTGCCAAGCGAGGTAGGGTCGCGAGGCGGCGTGCGGTGGTGTGACTTCATCGGGGTGCCCTGCCGGCCCGCCAGCTGTGATCCGCCCTTCAGAGCTGTGGTCGCCCTCCCCCGGAGCCCGTGAACCGGTCTGTTAGCCCTTTTCAAGGAGATTGGCACGATTTGGGGACTGGAGCCATGTCCACGAAACAAGATGGCGACCGGGCAAAGGTGAAATCGACCCGCCGTGGCGCAGCCCCTCAGTCTAACAACATGGACCGCTACACCCTCCAGAAGGGATCTCCAGAGGCGCCGCGTAGGTCCCCTGTTGGCCCGACTGATGCCCCTGCTTTGCCCGCGGATCTGACCCACCGGGACGTCATGGGCGCCATCGCCGAGATGAAGGCCTCAGTGGACCAGCGCTTTGACACCCTGGCGCAAAAGATTGACTCGGTCCTCGTGGATGTGGGCCTGGTGAGGGCCGATCTGTCCAAGACGAATGACCGGGTCGACTCTTTGGCCCACACCACCTCGGGCCTCACAACGGACGTGGCGGCCCTCCAAATGGAGGTGCGCCGACTGGGCCAGGCGAGCGCCCTGATGGATCGTCGACTGGAAGATTCCGAGGGTCGGGCCCGGAGGAACAATGTTCGCATTGTCGGGGTGCCGGAGGGGCGTGAGGAGGAGGCGGCGGATCTGTTTGTGGAGGACCTGATCCTCACCCGTCTCCAGCCCCGGGGGCTGAGTAAACTCTTCGCAGTGGAACGTGCCCGCAGGGTCCCCGGAGGGAGACCTAAGATCGGAGCCCCTCCGAGGCCTCTCATTGCCCGGATCTTCAACTTTCGGGACAGAGACGCTATCCTGCAGACTTCTAGGCAACAAGGACCGGTCAGACTCGACAATATGGACGTAAACTTCTATCCTGATTTTACTCCGGCGGTCCAGAAGCAGAGACTGAGTTTTCTCGGAGTCAAACGTCGCCTACGGGACATGAACCTCAAGTATGCGATGCTTTTTCCAGCGAAGTTGAGGGTAGAGGTGGATGGCCGCACGCACTTTTTTGATCGTCCCGAGGCGGCAGGGGACTGGTTGGACACTTTGCCCGGGAACCGGGGCCGGGGGGGTGGGGGGGGCGCGGTTGGTGGGGAGGGCTTGCCGGATCAGGACTGAGGGACTAATAGTAGGCCTTGCTCTGGACAACATTATTGTCATCATTGACTGATTGTGTAAGTTCCCCTCCCGCGGAGGTCGTACGGGGTCTCTTGGGGGCTTTCCCTCCTCCTCTGGGGGACTAGTTAGTGTTTTCATCTATGGGGCGACAGGCACACTGCACTTTGGGGGGGCTGTTCGGGCTCATGCAGGGGTGCAGGGAGGGGGGAGTTCTGTTGGGACGGGTGGGTTGGGGTGGGGTGTTGTTCGTTTTTACCGCAAGGCAAACCCTTTACTGTATTGGTGTTTTTGAGGTGCTCTCGGGGGGACGAGTGATGGCTTTTGTATGTGATGGGGGTAGGGACTTGACTTTGTTGTCTTGGAACGTTAATGGACTGGGGGATAGGATTAAGCGAGGTGTGGTCCTGCAGTATCTGAAACGAATTTCGCCAGATGTGGTCTTTCTGCAGGAGACACACCTTATTGGCAATTCCTTCTTTGCCATGAACCGGCGTGGCTATCGTTTGGTGGCCCACTCGGGCTTCACGTCTGGCTCGCGGGGGGTGGGCATCATGGTTAAGAACTCGCTCCCGCTGGAAATAGATGAGGTGCGCCATGATGAGAGGGGACGCTACACTGCCGTGGTGGGGAGAATGGAGGGCAAAGTGGTTGTCTTTGTTTCAGTGTATGTCCCACCGGGGCTACAGTCTACCACCTTTGCGGACCTGGGGCGCCTCCTCCTTGACCTTCCGGGGGGGCTTCTGGTGGTTGGGGGGGATTTCAATGCGGTGGTTTCTGGGACTATGGATCGTCACCCCCTTAGGGACCTCCCCCGGGCGCAGGCGTGGCTGTCCGGCCTCTTAGATACATTGGGATTGGTGGACTGCTGGCGCTTAAAACATCCCACGCAGCTGCAATACACCTTCCATTCGGGTGCCCATGGTAGCCTCTCGCGGCTTGATCATATCCTTGTCCCTGCGGCCTATGCTGGGAGGGTGGGAGAGGTGCGCCATCTGGCGCGGGGTATTTCAGATCACTCCCCGCTCCTGTTGCACTTTGGTGTCCTCCCGAGGGGGGAGGGCAGGGTAGCTCCAATTAATGCCTGGTATCTGCGCGACCCCACTATTCGCACTGACCTGATTAAATCCTTGCAGCGGTATTTCGAGGAGAATGTGGGGTCTGTCCCTTCGGCTATCTCCCTTTGGGAGGCCTTCAAGACAGTTATTAGGGGGGAGGCCCTCTCCTTCATATCCCATGCCCGGAGGCGCGAGCAGGAGGAGGTGACCCAAGTGGAGGCCGAAATTACTGAACTAGAGGGTGATTTGGGGAGTGGGGTGACGGATGCTGCACTGCATGTTCTACACCTTAAGCAAGCGGCCTATAGGGCCCTCGTCACGGAGGCAGCCAGGGGCCTCAGTAGAGAGCAACAGGGGCGACTGTATGATGTGGGTGATAAGGCTGGTAAATTGATTGCGTGGTTGGATAAAAAGGAGAGAGCGAGTCGTGTGGTTCCGCTGATTGAGAGGATGGATGGTGTACGTGTCACCGAGCCAGAAGACATTGTCTCTTGCTTCGCGGATTATTTCCGCGAGGTGTATTCCCCGGTCTCTCCCTGCTCGGAGGCGGATTCTCATGCCCTGCTTCGAGATATCGCGCTGCCCTCCCTTTCGGTGGAGGACAGGGAGTCGTTGAATGCTGCTCCTACCTCGGACGAAATTGCCCTCGCTATACGCTCGGTTGCATCTGGCAAGGCCATGGGCCCGAACGGCATCCCTATCGAGTTGTATAAGCTGCGACCGGACGTACTGGCACCCCACCTCTGCGCGATGTTCCTTGCGGCCCACTCGCGGGGCTCCCTCCCGCCGGACCAACGTCTGACTACAATCGTGGTGATCCACAAGGAGGGGAAACCCCGAGACCGGGTTACCTCCTATCGGCCTATCTCGCTCTTGAATGCGGAGCCCAAAATCCTTGCCAAGGTGCTTGCCAACCGGCTGGTCGGCGTGGTGGGCGAGTTGGTCCACCAAGACCAGTCGGGCTTTATCCCCCATCGTAACACGGCCCTCAATCTGCGGCGCTTGCACGGGGTGCTCGCGCGTGTTCCGTTTGTGCGGGAGCCGGCCATCTTGGCGTCCTTAGACGCCACCATGGCGTTTGACACGCTCGAATGGCCATATATTTGGGCGATGCTGGCGAAATTTGGTTTTGGACCGGGATTCATCAGCTGGGTCAAATTGTTGTACTCGGGCCCGTTAGCGCAGGTGGTAGTGAATGGGCGAGTCTCGGCCCCGTTCGCGCTGGGACGGGGCACGCGACAGGGTTGTCCCTTGTCGCCGCTCCTGTTTGCATTGGCCTTGGAACCCCTGGCGGAGTGGCTGCGGTGGCACCCTTCCATCCGTGGACTCCGTTGGGCCCCCGAGTATGAGGACCGCGTGTCCCTCTACGCTGACGATATCCTTTTG